>NC_047172.1:3932869-4232869 GCF_009819705.1 Hippoglossus hippoglossus | reverse complement strand
ATACTTCACTGCATAGCACTGCTGCACTCTCATTCTCCCTGAGGCCCAATGATGCAATAAGTGAGAAGGTTTTCTCAGAGCTGGGGAATACGAGTAACTGGGAGACTAACAAAGCTTCAGACAATTCAGACTTTTTTGCCGTGTGATTGTCGCCGTTTATCCGAGTCAGACCAGTCAGCTTCGGCCTCACCCTGGAGAGTTTGATGGTTTCCATGATTGTTGTAGTAATTTGTCCAGTGGGAGGAACGGCAGCACTCGGGTCATGTGGTGCGGTGATGGTTGAGGACGGTAATCACACATTCTTCTCTCCATAATCTGCCAATTCAAAGGCCGAGGCTGAACGCAGAAAAAACATGATCTCACCAAAAAAACGTTTTCTTATCTTTCTAATCTTGATGCGACATTTAAAAAAAAAAAAGAGTCTAAGATGAATAAAGTTCACATCTAATTGCGCTTGGTAATGACTGCATCAGGATATTTTTTGCCTGTTTTCTGGTCCTTAGTAACAAACAATCATCCTTCTAATGAGGCAGATGGTGGACAGGCCGGGGAAATCGCATTTCTATTCTATCTTCTCTCCTCTGTTTCCTCGGGGGGGCATTTAGAAACTATAGAGTTTACACCTAAGAATAACATCCACGTTTACCCATCTCCCCTTAATCCCCCTTCATCAAATCAACCCGCCAGTGCCAGGGATGGGACGCGAGGAGCCGTCAACCTGCATTCTTCAGAGCCTGCATCAGCGAACACTCATAAACTTATCGAAAAACAAACATAAACAGCCAGGCCCTGAGACGTGTGGCGGCCAAGACTGCATACCTCCAGCGCTGGGAAAGTGGAGCCCCGGTTCAAAAGCAGGAAAGCCTTTTTATTGTCGTGACGTAGATCACAGCCTGAGCGCAGGTGTGAGACGTCTGCATGCGTATGGGTGCAGGTGCCCGTGCTGGTTGTTAATGATGCTTACAGTGCACAAAGGAATGGAGGTCAGGGACTGGCCCCCTTTTTACGAGTCAGAGACCAAGTTCTAATTCAGCAAATGCAGATATTGAGGTTGAAATCAGTCAATTTTGTTAATAGTAAACACTTCATTAGGTTTTTGTGTCTCAGCATTTCTCACAGATGATGAGGAAACACATAGGAGCAGCAGGGATATCAGTTTGTTCATGTAAAATGAGAACTGGAAACGTCAGAGATCATCAACTGATCAGAGGCAGATACACCAGTTAAAAATATTTCAAATTCATTAACTCTGGGCATTTCGTAAAATATAAATAAGGTGCTGGATTTTGTTTAATCAACAACATTTATTGTATAGTCTTAATCTTTTACGGTTGTTCCTCCACAAAGTTCACTGAAGATCTTTATTTCGTGACAAGAGGAAGTTATATTTGAAGAAAGGCAGAATTAAATAATATGTATTATTTGGGCTACTTTGTAATCAGTGCCTTTCCAAACAAAACAGAGTGCAGGACCTATAAACATCAAGTTTGTATTTATTATGTTTTTATTTCTTACCTACTTCATTAAAGAAATAAGAGAAGTTGTCTTCAAGGACTTTTAACCCCTGGCTATTATAAAGTTGTTGAGAGAGAAATAGATATAAAACTTGACCGTGTGCGATAAAGTTAGCGGAAGGAAAACCATTAAAAGTGTTTTATAATATTAGTGAGATATGGACATTAAAATGCGGAGCGATAAAAGATCGGTTTGTCCGGAAACGGCTGTGATGCATAGAGGAAGAGCTGTTGACTGGAATCACACAGATGTTCACTGCACATTTCTTCATTTAGTCTTTATGGGGAAAAACTTTCTCGGCAAAGTGATCAGGTCATAGTTTGGCATCATCGTCCTGTGTGAAGAGTCATGAAATACAAACCTGTTAGATTAACTTCGTCCTGAGTTTCATGAACAGCAGTTTCTGATTAGGCGCTTGAAGGAGAAACACTTGTTGGTGTTGAAGCTGATGAACACGCACATGAACGTTTCTGCTTGTTTTAGGACTTTCTCACTTCGTTCATCGCACGCAAAAAGTCTATCGAATCGGAAATCTCCTATTTTTAATGATCTGAGGAATATTTAGGGTTCATTTCATGACAATCTAGTTTTAACATTCTGATGTTTCTCAAGTTGACATAAAGGCAGAGTTAGGATTTAAAGGTGGTGCTGGAGAAGACTTTGAGTTCTCCTGTGAAGAGGTTGAACTTCAGGCTACAGAAATGTTCAGGTGGTCAACAGAACATTCAAATATATCCTCTGGGGATTAGGAATTTCCAAAACAACTTCCAAAGGAATCTGGTTATTGCTTCCGCCAAGGAGGTGATGTCTTCATCAGCGTTTGGTTGTTCGTCGTGTATTCAGCAGGATTACACCAAATCTACGGGACAGATTACCATGAATATGATATCTCCAAAGACTTCTCAGAGAATAATTCCTGAATCTTGATGAAACAAATAAGCCATGTTTGTGTCAGTGATATTTTTGAGTCTTGAAATATTAACGAGTGAATTTAAAAGTGCTAGTCCACTACAGGACCTCGCTCTATGTAGATTCAGTGTATTAGTGACATTCAAAGAGGAATATTCCTGTTATGACTCTGTAATCCCTCAGATTATTAGATTATCATGACGGCATTTCCTATCAAACTAGCTCAGCAGATTAGCCTCCGCTCTGCCACATATTTAATCATTTCCTTTAATATGTGTGAGTGTGGGGTCTGAGCTTAAGTGTGCAATGGGGGTGTGAAATGCACATACACACACACGCACACACGCACACACACACACACACACACACACACATGCACTCACTTCCTGGGAACAAACTACAGAGAAAGCTGACTGCTCCGTAGCCAGGATGTGGAATTAGTGACAAACAAGGAATGTTGTTAATCAGTTTTAGAGTCAATTCCAATAAAGCGCACGCACACACACACACACACACACACACGCACACACACACACACACACACACACACACACACCACACACACACACACACACTATTATTTCGATTTCTTTACACCACTTTAAAAAGGGAAGTCATTCTTGTCAATAATCGCCCGACCATTGTATAAAGAGGAAATCGGATTTCAGCTCTGTGTGAAAGTGTTTTTCATCAACTCTTTATCACGTGTATTAAATCTGCTGGAGTTTAGAACCATAACAAAAGATAACTTATTAAATTAGAAGGCTGTGTTGCTCGTGGGGATGAACCCACAGAGGATCATAGTTAGTGTCTTTCAGCTCGTTGTTTTGCTTTTCTGACATGTTGTGGTAGCAGACACCGTCGTAATTAGTTAGTAGAGTTGGACATACATTCTTATAACACATTTACAGCTTCAAATCAATGTTTCCTATAAATTATGCTGCGGACGTTTAGAGCACATCAACACCGTTGTCGACCCATTTCACCAAAAGCTCTCGAACTCGTTTCTCTTTCCAAGCTGACATCTTGGCTCCTCTTTTTTTTTATCCTGAGCTATTTGTATTCTTTTAGTGTTAGAAACATCATCCACTCACTCGCTGTGAATTTTCCGGATCTGCTACTAGGGGGCTGACGGGAAAAGTTCCAGAAAATATCCGGAGTAACTGATCGAGTTCAGTGAACGTCTGAAAGCAGCTTAACAAACAGACTGGATTATTTATTCTTTGAGATCGAAGCTTTGTCCTTTCTCCACATGTCGCCTTTAAAACGACTTTGCCAAAACTTTATCTACTAAGACGAGACAGTAATTACATTAAGAGTTCATATAAAAAGAAGTGGCGGAGGTAGTGGACCACACTTGAATGGTTTAAGCCCGATCCTCTCACTCCTGCTGCCAGTGGCACGCACACTTTGCACCTCCCGTGTGAAAGTTGTCCGGCTCTTTCTGTTCACGCCAGCTCACAACACCCTGGCACTGTGTTTAAAGCGTTACTTTGAAAATCGTACAAAAACAGGACACAAAACCCAATTAGAAATTTAAAAGGAATCAGTGGGGAGGAGGAGAAGGGCAGAACTTTTTAAATACATTCCTTTTTATTCTCTCCACTTTTTTTATAACACGGTTAAGTGAAGTGTGTTAATTGAAACAGCATGAGGGATTGGCATTCACTTTATAGATTTCCTGAAAACTAAATGCCAGTCATCGGACTAAAGTGATTACCTCGGCCCGTTAAAAGCACACAACAGCTCACAATTAGCCCCGACTTTCATTGGCTTGTTTCCTCTGTGGTTGGTTCGCTTTGATCCACCTTTTCCTCCATTTGACCACTTGTTAGTGCGTACGACAAACACGCTGAGTAATGACTCAGGTTTGCGTTTGAATGCATGGATGTGTAATGAGCCCATCCCAGAGTTAGCATACGGAGATGTCTCACACACACAAACACACACACACTCACCAATGGAGTCCGATCTCGATCTGTGCATGAAATAAAGCAGTTTCCTCAGAAGCAGTCATGTCCCTCATGCCGAGGATGTTTCTGTTGGTTAAACAGAACAGATACTTTCCACCAGACAGGATCTGATATAAACTTTCCTTGTGATATTAATTCTAGGTCCTAGCTTAGGTCGACCCTTGTCAGAAGAGAAAGTGAACACGGTCACTTTCTCTTCTCCTCTACAATTAAAAGTTGTTTCATTAAGGAGAATCAATGACATAGTCAGTAGAGAGCAAACCTCCGCCAAGGTCCAATAGTTACCTTAGATTTAATCGAGCTGCTCTAAATCTCACACTCATCGATATATCAGTCCCCTAAATGTGTCTGATTGTGATATGAGCTCTCTCTTGGCTCGAGTCCCATCCTTCCACCAAGTTGTGTGGAAATCGGTTCAGTAGTTTTTTAGTTAATCCTGCTGACAAACAAAGGGACAGGGGGTGAAAACGTAACCTCAGTCCATTTAGCTTTATAATGCCCATACTGTGGCTGTATTGTTCTTCTTCTTCCAGTTTTTACATATTTATATATATTTAATCTCTTTCTTTGGGTCATATTATAACATTTTCTTCAGCACGCAGCATTTCAAACTCTGCCAGTGAAGCAGCAAACAGAGTTAAGTGGTTGTGACAGTTTTAACATCCACACAACAGCTGTATCACCTCTGTGACAGGACGGACTGCTCCCTCGCTAATTTTGCAGGGATTAAATCTGATCTGGAAAATGGCGTCTAATCACAGACAAGAATGAAACTGAACACAGCACAAATATCTTTGTGTTATTAAGTCATTAAGACGCTTCAGTCACAGTTTATTTGCAGATGAAAACTCTGAAGTCTGGCAGTTGGATCTTAAAACTAACCAGAAGTATTAAATTAACTGTAATGCCTGTGGACTAGTACACTATAATTTTGAGTTGTAGCAGTGACAGTGATACAGCCAGTGATTTCCAAACGCAACATCAGCCTCAAGTACAACGTCTCGATTACTGGCAGAGCTGTGGACTGTGGGCCTGAAGCCGTATCTCCCTGTGCAGCTCATAAACACAATTGTCTGAACACTCCAAAGACACAGCTGACGTTTTACACAACCGTCCACAGAACTGGAGGCAGAAACACAGAAGACACGTTATGAGTCATTCTCGAGCTGCCTCTGCGACCACAGTTATACTTTCTAACATCATCAGATGCTAAATCTAGACGCCCATGACAGTGGGTTTGTAGGTTTGAGCTCCTCGGCTGCAAATCACGTCGACTTCACATATGTAATGAATATTTTCAAAAGCAGGTTTTTTCCGACGGCACCCAGTTGTTTTCCGCTCATTCCCGGATGGATGAAAATCACCGGGTACTTGTTGGACTCGCGCGCCGCATCAGTGAACTTGGAAACTTCTCTGTTGTGTTTTAGAAACTTTAGTGTACTTTTGCTCCAGCCGTCCACTGCTTTCCATAAATTTGGGTGCAATATCTATTGTAGCCTTAAATGTGTTGGCAAAGCATTTTCCAGGCAGATTGATTTAAGAAGCCTGCGCCACATTACCTCATTACAACAGCGTTACATCACAAGAACAATGTTGACTTGGCGTAAAAGTGTTTTTTCTGAAGTCACAGAAAATGTAAAAACAACGATTTCTGGCTGGAATGTACAAAAGTAGATTAAATTGTGTAGTGCTGCACTCTGTGATGTTAGAGTGAGATGATGTTAAACTCTAATAAGCCTGTTTCCTACTGAAGAAAGTCCTGATAAGTGTAGTAAATGTGAAAATGACTGTTTATATCGTGTGTTAAACCTACAATCCATCCAAAGAAATAAAAATAAAACCAGTTGAAAAGGTGAACCTAATTGCATTTACTGTTGCAGATGTTAGCCACAGTTCTGTTCCACATAGCGCCCCCCCCCCCCCCCCCCCCCCCCCCGACTCGTCAACCCGTTAAGTGTGCCGACATAAAAAATCATTACTTTCAAATCATATTCTTTCTCTTTGCTCCTCGGCTGGAACCGAATCCCTGCCAGTGACGGTAAAATAAAAAAAAGAAGACCACTTTGCTTATGCTGTAATGGTTGCACAATGGAGGTTGCATTTCACTTATTTTATGAGTAGTGAAGAGAGAGAGAGAGAGCTCGGGGCTCTGTACGCTTGTGGCTAGGGGTGTGTGTGTGTGTGTGTGTGTGTGTGTGTGTGTGTGTGTGTGTGTGTGTGTGTGTGTTTGGGGGAATTTGGCTTGTTAAATGTGAGAATCTCTGCGCTCATTGTTTCCCGGTCAGGATATCAGCACCAAACCATTGTGCAACTCCCCTTCGGCTCATCTTTGACTTCATCTCTTCTGGTGGGCCGTCAGGCGGAGGAGGATCCCGTTGCCCATACAATGTTACAGGGTTTATATCTGAGCTGCCTCCGTCACTTAAAGATACGTGCACTTCTCCTTGTCTTCCCCTTTGAAAGGAAAGGGCCGACGAGCGCTTGTTGGAGTGAGATTATTCCCTCGGGGCCGCATTCAATACTCTATTATGTTGTTTAGTGCGTTGGCCTCTTTGTAAAACTTTGATGTGCTTTCACCGCGATGCAAAACTCTGCATCGCGATCGAGTTTCTCCCCACAGGTTGAGGTAACTAATGTTATTTTGAGCACCGTGTGTTCCTCAGCAGATCCGGTGACGGCTCCTGTTACACATTAGTCTGTTTAATTTGGATGTGTTTGTTTGATTTTGATTGTAAGACGCCGGGTGGGTCTTAACCCCCGGGGCCATTATTGTCCCAGCAGGAGGGGCGGCTGTTTCCCCTCAGGAGATAATGCCAGGTCCCGTCATCCCGGCTCACAGTGGAGCAGCTGATTGCTCTCGAACAGACAGTGAGTGAAAATAGCTCAGCGTTTGTTTTAAACTTCTCAAGTTGCCAGATTGGTGAGGTTCACCGCATCAGGACAATTCACAGAGTGCCTGATAAGATGGAAACCACAGGAAAGTCAAATGTTTGCTGATTTCCGACCAACTACTTTGGGGCTGAGAGACAAACCTCACTCAGCCGGTCGCCCCTGTTGGTTTTTCCACATGTGATCCAGGCTCAGTGTCATTCACCGCTGGTGTGAGTCGACTTTATTTTGGCAGCAGTTAAATGTGAACCACGTGCACATTTATTATGGTAAGGAATGAATGTAAAGCAATGGTCCCATGGAAACTGTTGTGACACTCGATCAGACCTGAGAGGAGGTTGTGTATTCGATTAGAGAGTTGACTTTATTGTCTGTTATTTGATATTCTCTTCGGATCACTCGGCTTTTTTAAGCATTTTCTTTCTACGTGAATTAAATTACACTCGTCTTTCGACTGTTGTCATATTTTGAAACTGATCTTTGATGTATTGATTTGTCTTTGAAAGTACACATGATACCTTATACAGCCCCTCACGAGGAGTTCATCACTCACTGGACTTTATGACCATTAGCAGTGTCTCTTAAATTAATAATCCGAAGATTTGGGAAATGTTCTTGTTTGCTAGAGTTCAACGAGAAGTCAAAACCAATCTCGTGCCACAGCCAGCAGCCTGTTATATATAATTTTTTCCCCAAATGTTCAAGTCTGGATTTAAAAATGGGGATATAGCAAACGATCAGAGGCTCCACTAGGATTATATTTAATCATATGTACAAGAACCGCCCCCTTTACAACATACATACGATTACTCAGGGAGCAAGTTAACGAGCATGAGAGATTTATCCCGTTCATGAACTTATTTTTCCACGTTTTTCTATTGTGGCGTAGCTCAGCGGCGCCCACTGACCTTCAACTGGTAGTAACGCACAATAAAAGCATGAACGCCACGGGACCATAAACAACACGAAAGACGCAGGAAACGATTGGAAGTGTATCGATCACTTCTTTTTCACAAGACTCACAGTTGCATCGCTACCTTTTCAAACAATATTGAATGTCGCCCAAAGGGACGTGGAGCAAAAGTCGGAAAAGCAAACACCTCGTCATCATCATCAACAGATGAAGGGCAACAGAGAGTAAGCTAATGACAATATGCTAAACCAAGTGGCTACAACCAACAAATTCAATTAGATAGAATCCAAAGACAAGATCTGCTGTCGCCACAATTTTATGTGTTCAAAAAAAAAAAGTTGACAGTGTTATGACTAGGACTACAAGGGTACTTTAATAAAAATGTAATCTTCAGTTCAAGTGAAAGAAGCTCTTATGTGCCCGAGTCTCCTGTTTCACCTTTATGGGAGACGAGTCTGTGGGTGGGACAGTGTGGCTAAGTGATGACTGCATGTGGGAGACTCGGTAAAGAGAGTTTATTTCCACTTACGAGACAATGCTGTCTCAAAATCTGTGATTTAATGCTTTATTATGACAGCGGAGGTAGAAAACGCTGCATCCATTAAGGCTGTGAGTCAGGGACGAGGCGCAGGGGTCAGTCTGTGGGCAGAGGCCAGACTCTGTGGCTCTTCACCTGGAGGAGAGGCTCAACAGACCTAAATCACTTTTATAGCTCACTGTGGGTCCTTTTTAGTTTTTTTTAATTTAACAGTTCATCACATAGACAAACTGCTTTCCATCCTCGGTGCTTTTGGCTGAGACGCTTCTGATGGAAGAAACATGTAACTTGTGCTTTTGTTTCTTAAAGTTTAGCTGGTGGCACTGGGAACTGAAAAGAAAACAAGCCATATGCTTCTACAGAGTAGATACATGTTTCTTTTCCAACCGCTAAATTATTCCCTGTCTTTCACTGAAGCCAAGGAGATGACACGCAAGTTAAAATTGACATGATCTGCTGTGTTTTCCCCGCTGTCTGCACTTTCTCATAAAAGAAGCACAGAATGATTTAGTTTTTCTAAATCACGAGCTGCCTGACAGGAGCTTTTCTTCTGTGCTCCAATGCCAAGGCTGAAATCATATTAAACTGTCTCGCTTGTTCTGGACTCATTGTTACTGGATTTGTGTCCCATTGTGTTTCTGTAAAGTATTTCCCCTCTTGGTTTAAAATTTCGCTTTCACCAAGTTCCTTCTGAGTCAATTTCAGGGACGTATCAACATCTCAGGGAGTTCAAGTCGCCAAAAGTGTATTTTAACAGATGAATTGTTTTATTTGGGGATTAAACCTGCGACCCTGCAGATTCAGGACTCTTTCCTAAACACTTGTAATCTCAACCACAGACTGAAGCTCCAGTATCTTTTGCTATTTCAGGAGCACGTCTAATCTGTATCTCAGATAATGGAGCATCTGCCTGTTCCCTTCATTTCTCCACTGCCAAACACTTCCCAGTCCACTTATGTTATATTTAGAAGTAAAAACTGTTTGAATATCCTGACGATGAGGTCAAATCATTCCACATTTTTTCCAAATGAGGCTTCATCTGTAAAAATAACAAGCCAGAAAGAGGTGGTTTCTCTTCACTTATATGAAGAAACACTATCCAAAGAAAGTCATAACTTTTCAGTGGACTCATATAATTGTAGCTCAGCACTTGGCAAATTGTTCACATTTGGAATTTTCTGATTGTCCATGAATGTAATAACTGTCAGCACTGGCAGAAAGTGCACCAGGGTATCTGTCATATTAAAATAAACCACAGGGGACTGTAAATAGATTGTCTTCTGACCTGCACACATTGGGTTCTAATTTGTGTTGTAAAAAGTTTAAAGTTCTGTGATGTTTCCAGGTCGAGAGAGAGAGAGAGAGAGAGAGAGAGAGAGAGAGAGAGAGAGAGAGAGATGTATTAAGGAGGATATGGAAGAGTTTGTTGCCACTGTGCTGGAATGACTCATGTTTCTTTTGCCACATTGGCCGCGTGGCTCACTGAACGGCTTTGTTGGTCGGTGCCTCGTTGGTCCAGACTGAAAACCCCAAATAGCTCCTGAGTGGATTGCATTGACATTTCGTACAGACCTCCTCGTCCCTGAGGACGTGTCCTGAGGATTTCATCCAGAGAGAGAAGTGTCTCAACAACAAGTTGGTAGATTAACGTTCCCCGCAGGATTAATTGAAATGACTCCCTGATGCACAATTAGAATTTATTTCCCATCAACATGAGCTCTGCTGCTAAGTAGCATATGTCAGCATTAAACTAATATGGTTGACATGGAAAACATCGTACTTGCTAAAGATCTCGTGACTGTGAACGTGTTGAAGCAGCATTCAGCTCAAAGATATTCACAGTTTGATTTTATTGGCAGTTTTAAAAGGGCAGAATGGAGGAGAAGGGAAAAGAAAAGGCAAACAATACAGATGGGATGATTGTGAAACAGCCGGTGATTCATTTGTATACGAGATCCTGTGGTGCACCCGCTCATTCGTGACATCAGTGGCTTGGGTTCTTCACCATCTTGTTCAGGTCTGACTGATTGTTCTGAATCTATGTGTGAAAATCGGTATCCGAGCAACAATTTTAGGTGTTTTCCCAAATAGCTTTTGTGTTTTTTTGGGGGATGAGGAGGAAGCACACATGTATTTCTACCGTGGATATTTCTGAACGTGGCCTCAGGTCCTGTGATAGATGTTGGCACATGAGGGATGGAAACTGTGCCCTTTGTTTCTGGCTGCGTCTCGTTTTCCACCAGCGTCTTCCCTCCGTACCTGCTCTTAATGAGATCTCCTGTTTCAGACTCGGAGCTCAAAGCAGCACTCCGGTAATTGCTTGAGAGACCTCGGGCGAAAAACACATTCGAGAGGATTTTCTCATGAAGATCTTCTTCCTACATGGGATTTGCAGGGTTTTCTTTATTTGAATTTTATGAAACGGGGGTTTTAGAAGACACAAAAGGTTTAATCATCACTCCTCAGATAAAGCCCACAGGACATTTTCTCGACTTTGTCTTTGACGTATGAAAAACACAGCAGGATTGTCCAGGTCTGACACATTTGGGCAAGGGTGGCATCTTCATAGAGCAGCAGGAAATCCCATGTTTTGTTTTCTGCATCTTCTATGTGTATGGCTCCTCTTTTTCATACAGAGATATTTGTATTCTTCATGTGTTGCCCACATTTTCTCACAGTTTTTCCTGCTGATTTCTCACATGTGCTCACTTGGAGACATTTTCCGCATATTTCACTGAGGGGCTGGCAGGAGACGTCCCAGAAAGTGTCCAGAGCAACTGACTCGAACATCTGCGTCCTCACATACAGCCCCTCCAGAAGAATTCAGGAAAATGCCCGGACTTAAGTGCATGTCTGAAAGCCGCCTAATAAAGGCCTTGTTTTCTTATAAATTTGATGTAGTCTGACGTTATGTCAAAGCAGCTATGTGATGCTTTCTTTGCTCACTTGTTGACTGTCTCTGGGGAGTTGAGGGAAGCGAGGGGAGTGAGGTGGGGGGGGCTGCCTTTTTCCAAGCTTTGTCAGACCAGAGGCTCAGACTTTTGAAAACCTCTGCTTTAGACCTTAAATGTATTTGGGGCAGCCGTGAAGCCAAGAACCATTACTTCTGTCAGAGAGAAGGCCGTCATCCAACAGTAGAGCAGAGTCAACTCACTAATAGACCTCGAGTTAAGATGTGGGCAGGGGGGGGGGGGGGGAGAGAAGGATTCCTGTTACTCTGAGTTTGGTTTGGCTCCTTGGAATCTCAATCAAGGTTTAACTCGTCCTCAGCCAAACACCAATTAGACAAATTGGCATCGAGGCAGAGTTTCACTTCAGCAAAGCTCACACCCTTGTTACAGTAGCCTGATCAACGGAAGGCCGTAACTGACAAGTGTTTGAGGATTGCAGAAATGTTTAGAGAGAAATGAACAAATGACCCATGAGTCCATTTGTACATTAGTTTGGCATCATCTCAGATTCAGCTGAATGCAGCCTTTGTTGAACCACAGGGGAACAAGAGAGAGAGAAAGAAAAGGAGCCAACAGGAAAGAAGAAACCACAGTTTCAAGGAACGAGAAAGAATTTATAAATTCATTAAGATGTATCTGTTGTTTTATGAGAAACCCGAGGTGAGTTTGTTATGCTAACGTGTTATCGTGTATCTGGTTGCAGTGGCTGATTGGGGACAGAGACAATCACTGTGGGGTCATCTGCTCACGGACGCAGGGGAAGCCAGTGTGCGGCTCGGACGGGCGGAGCTACGAGACCGGCTGTGAGCTGCAGAGGGCGCGATGCAAAGATAAGACTCTGACACTGGCCCACCGCGGCCGCTGTCGAGGTAAAGACTGAACGACGTCGAGCTGCAGATTCTGTAATCTGTAGCAACCATCAAATAACGAATTAAAACCAATCTTATCTGAAAATTACTTGAACATGCATAAGAACTATTTAAAATGACAAAATACATCTTTTCATAATCTTGTCAGCAGCTGGCAGAGTTTCTGTGAATGCAGTAATAAGGGTTTTCTAGAAAGCCTGAGCTCAAAGTGAATTACTGCAAAACAGCAGTTTCATTTTGAGAGATTGAATCAAGAACCTAGTGTTCAAACTTTCCTAACGTGTTGAAATAAATGGAAAAGATGTTTCCGAATAGAAGTGAACAATGTGGATATAATATGGTAAATGTTATATTTCGATATGGATATTTATTTGGGATACAACAAATATTCTGGAGAATCAATCTGACAGAATATGTAGACAGGAATTCATGTTTTATGGTGATCCCCCAAACACCTGTCAGCCTGAAATCACTTGTGATTTTTTATACTGGATTAAACAAAAATATCACGGGTACTTCTTTTCTTCTTGTCTTCTTGTCTTTCAGGTAAAAACTGGGTGAAACTTGACCAGTTGCCAGTGGCTCCAGCACCGACCTCCATGCCTGAGGGGAGAGACCTTGAGGTCAAAGGTGAGAACCAGGAACCTTCAGATGTACTCAAATGATTTTATACCTTATCATTATTGAATCTTCTCCTGGAGACGTTGTACCATAAACTGTGCCACAGACAAAAACCGAAAAGTTTTGTAAAAGTGGAACTGAACGAGAAGATGTCTTTCATTTTCCGCCTCTCTGTAGGCGTGTAAGTTTTTACAGACCAGGATCACACACTTCCTCAGACTCTGGATGCCGGCCACTCAACAGCAGCAGAGATTGATAGGTCTAGAGTCAAGGTTGGAACTTGGCATTTCTCCCCCTTTTCTCAGCCCCTCTGCCCTTTAGGAAAACAGCCGTCCCAACCAAATCCATTTTTGGACCGAGTTCTGTTCCCTCTGTTTGGTAGCACATGGTTTTGTTTCATAATATTAGTGTTGTACCGAGGGAAGGAAAGCCGGGGAAGTTTTGCAGTAGCCCTGTCTTCTTGTAATGAAGCAGCACTTTTATTCATTGAGGCACTTCACAAACCCGTCATCGTTTACATCTAAAGCGCCTGGCGAGGCCTCTACAGGGACAGCAAACATGCAAACCCGTCTGTCCATTATTCAACCAGGAATTTAAAACGCAGGGAAAATCAGCACATCATGAATCAGCTCATTCAAATGAAATGTCACAAAACGTTCTCTCACTATGTTAAAGATTCCTTGATCAGCCTCTTTTGTCAAGAGCTGCGCCAAAATTTGACGAGTTCTTTCTTGGCTCACGTCCCATCCTTCCTGCAAGTTTCATTAAAATCTGTTCAGGAGTTTGTGCAAATTCCTGCTGACACTAAACAACAACATACCAACGGACAGGGATGAAAACATAACCTTGTAAAGAGACAGAATGAAACCTTTGGACGAGCTCATGTTGCTGCCTTGTCCCGACTAACACGCACACAAGCTGAGACATGATGGAGAAACTGTGAAAAGCCTGTTGTTGTGAAAAAAGTAGTTTTTACATTTCTATAAATCTTATTTTAATAAGAAGTTGGCATCTCCAACAGAACATTGGACTGAAACAAGTACGACAATATGTAATGAGCCTTGTTTCTATAATAAGACTGAATACACACAGTCGAAGTCATTTATGAATTTATGTGGCCGTGTCTGTCCACCTCGCTGACATCATCACCCAGTTCTGGCTCTGTCAGTCTTTTACTCTGAAGGAGACAACATGTCTGTCTCCTCTCAGGTCCAGAAATGACTTTTTTATTTGTCAAGGGTGAAGGTTTGCCAAATCTGGAGGCCTGCGGTTTCCGTGGTCGGCTTCCTGGTGTGAATGTGTATGCACTAGACGTGAAGCTCGACTCCACAGGAGCTGTGAGTGCAATAAAAACTGCAGTGGCTGATGGGTTTTTGAACCAGTGACCAGCTGCTGTGGAGCCCACTTCATTGGGTGACCTTTCAGCCACTTCCTGTCTGTGTCCCCGTGAGAGCGGCTCTGGCTCATCAGAGCTGCAGGAACACAAGCTCAGTTTCCACTGACATTTCAAAAGTATCAATCAAGTCGATTCCATGGCGCGCTCCCCGGCGCTAACAATGTGCGGCTTACAGCGCGGCTCTGGCACTGGTCAGTGGCGGTGTGTGTAATTTGTCAGGGAATGTGTTGTTTTAGCATTTTGCAATAGTGTAATAAAATGTCTCTGACTTGTCTGTGCCTGATGTATGTGCAGCGTGGAAGGTTTTGAATTCTCAATGCATGGAGAGGTTTGCTTTGCAGAATCACGAGCAACAATCCCTGTGGCTGTTTGTGGTAATGGTGGGGGGGTTTCATTAAGTCACTAAGCTTTTTAAGACCTTTTTTGGATTATTAAAGTCCCAGAATGACTTACACTTCTCCATAATTGAAGACAAGGTAATTTAGAAGAGAATAACCCACAATATTATGTTATCTAACAAAGTACATGCAGTTATAACAACTAACTAAACACATAGAGAGACAAAACAAACAGAGTAGGGAATATTTCAACATATTAAAGATTCTTCAAGGCTTTAGAATTCAGATTATTGAAACCCTGTGTTACAAGCATCACTTTGATGGCTCATTGTTATCAGGGAAGAAAATATGTCTCAAAATAATAAAACTGTGGAGAACGTAGATGAATCGTTCTCTCTCCTCCCTTAACTAACAAAACTTGCCCTTAAGCGAAACATGCAAACGTCACACGGAGCTCAGTGGCCAACAGTAGTAAATTGCGGTTGTACTGGTCAGCTCCCAGGTGTGAACTGGGGCGGTGTTGACAAGGAACAGACGTCTTGAGTAAAAAAAACAACAGCAGCAGCAGCAGCACTCGAGGTTCGTATCCTGTGTTCGAGAACAGACTGTCCTGTCGGTATGTTACAGATGCAGGTCAGTCCAAGTGTCGTGTTGAGAGGAGCCAGGCTTTGGAACAAGCCCGGAGACCTCAGGAGTCCATGTTTATCCCAGAATGCAACGAGGATGGGACATTTGCCCAGGTCTGTCTCTGCACCTCCACACATTTATTTAATTAAATTTTTCTCCACATTCCCTTGTGAATCCTCCTTATTCATACATCACAACTTCACTTTGACCAGACGCTTCCTTGTGTGCTGCATTCACAACCAGCTTTACAAATCAAATCATGTTAAAACAAAGCTATTGTCATCTTTCTTGCCTCTGCAGGTCCAGTGCCACACTCTGACAGGTTACTGCTGGTGTGTCACCAGTGACGGGAAACCAGTGAGTGGCTCCTCTGTGCAAAACAGGACCCCAGTGTGTTCAGGTACTGGCGGGGGGGGGGGGGGGGGGGTGAAATGTCCTGAGACTTTCATAGTTTATCCCATACGAGGCTGCACAGATCTTAACACTTTCCTTTCACAGTTATTTGTGCTTCACTTCAGAATAGCGTTGAACGAGCTGTGTGACTGAAACAATGGCAGTGGAGTAGGATGTTTCCTCACAATTCTTTATTAGGGTTGAGAAGCAGCAAAACAAGCACGTAAAAATTCAATGGTGGCTACATTTGTTGGATCACGGAGCCAAGAGGGCCCTGAGAGCCAAGTCCCTGTGGTTTGGGCCAATTCACGCTCAGTCACTTCACGATTCAAAACCAACTGGAAACAGTTTGTAGCTTCAGTTCCTTCTCAGAGACAGAGATCGAGAATGGATGCGTCGTGTTAGTATCGCGAGCGGAACATCCGAGGACTTCAAAATGATCCTCGAGCTGATCCCACATCTGAAATAAATGACTTTCAGGAGGAGACAACAAGTGAGCGCAGCAGTTAGAGAGGGTCTGTCTCGCCACACTACGGGCACATGTGTAATACATGTCATGTGTAATGCAGCAGGTGCAAGGTCAACGAGACGGCTAATGGCCATACATCCAGGGGCCTCTTAGCCCCCCCCCTCCGGCCTCCACCCCCCTCCACTTGTTTAAGTGCTCTCAGCAGGCCGGAGGAGAGCGAGGGCCTCTGCACTCTCATCTTGGATGGGAACACTTTATGATAATCACCATCATTTTCCCTCAGAAGATAATACACAGGGGTGTTTGCCAGAATGGGATTGCACAGTCACCAGAGCATATGGTGCAAATTTGTGCGGGGAGTGTGGTGAGAGTGGTCGCATGCCCGTCTGAAGCTGCTCAGCAGACCAGGCCAGAGGCTTCCTGTTCTCTGTGTCTCCGTCTTTATCTTTCTCTCTGCCTCAATCTCCCGCTCCCCCTCTCCTCTCTGCACTTGTGCCACTAATCAGCAGAATTAGGAAAGTTCTTACGTGGAGCGTGTCCATTCGTTCAAGGGGAATCGCATAGGTTTTCCTATTTAGAAAAAAGTACAGAGACACAGTGTTCAAGTTATTCTTAATTCTACAAGTTATAGCAAAAGTTATTTCGGAGTTAACAACACGTTTAGTTTGTTTTCATTTCTCTCTGTCGATAACGCGCTCTAGAATTTTCTCAATCTCAAATCTCATACAAGGCCATCAGCACAGAAAGCTACACAATAATATTCATTACCGTAGTTTTCAGGAAGTAAGTACTGGTGAAATCTTGTTGATATAATTACATGCACTCTTTGTTACTAAAGGGACAGTAACCATTTGCCGTTAAACGAAGACACAAGTGCGAGGACACAAGTGCACATGACAAGATGATGGTCTCACTCCACTTATGGTAACAGACAGAGACAAAGAAGAGTGAATGCAAACAATCCAGGATTTAAAATAGTAAAACATAAACTTGGAACATGTTTGAGGAGAAACCAGACATTTCCTGTGGTCTCCTTTCTGTCCTGCATAAGATCCGATATCTTCATTGTTTCTTGCAAAGGTGTGTAAGACACTGGAACCAGAATCTGGGAACAATCAACCTGATCCATAGCTGCAACTGTCAAACACACTCAACTCTTCTTTCCTCACAACCCCTTCCCTCTGACAACAACCTGTGCACTATGACCCAAATCAATCATCTCACATACATTTGCAGGAAACTTCCATGAATTTATGGGAACTCATGCTGCGACAAGTGGATTGTCAGGTAGTAAATCTCCTTCTAGTTGCCGTCATTAAAGTTGTATCCCCGTACTGCACGGTCTAGTTTGGCTCTTACCCTCCATGCATCCATGCACGACCCTCGAACATTTGCATGCACCGAACGAGAATGACATGTGGAAATGTAGAGCACAATGTGTGAATTACAAACTGCAGCAGTCAGCACTGAGATGATGCAACAAGCCAAACGTTTCAATGAATGAAGTACTAACAGAATGTGTTGGTCAAACTCAGCATCCAACTCTAACTGAGACAAGACGTCATCAGTGGGTGGGGGGGTTCTATTGGTGTAATTTCCTATGTTCAGTTGGAGCAATGGAATTAAATTCTAAATGATAAGATGGTTATCAAGTATTTTACAAAATGATTTCTTCTCCGTAAATATTAAAACTATTTGTTCGATGGATCTATAATGATAATACGGATCTTTGCGTTGTACATGTTGTGTATTTCTTTCTTCTTCACAGGGTCAGTAACAGACAAACCACCCGGGCCACCAAACTCTGGTAGAAAAGGTGAGCTGAGATCTGCCGGATGTTCTGTGTGCATGTGTGTGAATGTGTTTTGGATTGTGTGAGACGGACAGAGCATGAGCCGCAGAATTTCACCAGATGTGTCCATATTTTACTGGTGCAGAGCAGAAAGACACACACGACAGAGATTCCAGCTGTAATTCTAAGGGGGATGTGAAGCCGTTGGGGAGGGGGGGTGGGGGTGGGGGTGGGGGTTGAGGCCGGGTTTGCTCACGATGCTTACATCCACTGTTTTTCCCCCCCCTCACAGTCCACACCTGGATCAATCAGTATTTGAGAAATACCGTAAGTTCTAAGTTGTAGCATGTCTGCAGGACACACTGCTATTTCTGACTAGTGTTTGACGCAGGTCTGCACTCGGCTGAGACCAGCGCAGTAACCGTTGTATTCTGTTTACAGTTTGACCAGCTCAGGTCAGTTCGGCCTCGGGTGTTTCAACACACTGACACATCATCTCATTTCAGGACTGATATTGTAGAAAATGACCCCAATCAAAGTTTTTTTTTTCCCCTGTGGTTTGCTTTTGATTTAATTATTTTCCAAAGGGATTTTCCAGATGCGACAAAACTGCCAACGGGTGAGTATTCTAGGTAGCTCAACTCCACAGCATCATACACGACTGATTAGTATCTATCCATCGCTTAGCAGGACCTTGGTTCTATACAACCTTCTGTAAAATCTGGACATTTTGAGATATGTAGAAGACGCGTTGTCAAGGAGATTTTGGATGTGGCGATGGCGTTAGAAAAATGGTCCAGTCTGGTCCAGTCTGCCTATTTAATGAGATCATACCCTGGACCAGTACCATACATCCATTCACCATCAATACTGCTTATCCTCCTTTGAGGAACTCACATACAGAGATGAACAACTAAATAAAAACAAATACACATTCAATTTAGTCATCAATTAACCTAAACTGCACGTCCTTGGACTTTGGAGGAAGCCGGAGCACAAGAGAGAAACAGCCACGGGGAGAATGTGCAAACTCCACACAGGCCTGAAACCCAGGTTTGAAACTTCTGCCGTGTGAACCACTGCACCACCGTGTCGGCGACCGACCGGACCAACGTCCAGTTGTCTTATCATGACAGGCAATTGTAGGCTTCATTCACCTGCACTACAAACATGCAGGTCCTGATAGGAGCATGGTGTTCTCGTGTGAGTGTGTGTACGTGTTTGTGTGCTGCTGGTTGCAGGGTGGTTGTGGAGCAGTGTGTGAACTGTGTGGGCTGATCGTGAGAGTAAGAATGTCATTGTGAGAGGCTGATTTGTTGATGTGTGTGTGTGAGAGAGAGAGAGAGAGAGAGAGAGAGAGAGAGAGAGAGAGAGATGGGTGGTCGTCGTCCTCTTTTTGTGTTTTCCATCTGTCCTTGTCTGTCTTTCTATCTGTCTTGGCCGGGCCATGTGCAAATCCCAACAATTCAACAGTTCTGGAGAGTAGATTGTATTAACCTCAATAATGGTAGTTTCTTTCCATTTCTTTCTCACCCTCAACCCAGATGATGGCTCCAAGCCCACACCCACCATGGAGACCCACGTCCCCCCTGAGGGTGACGGTACGTCTGCACTCACTAGATTCTGTCTTTGTCAGCTATGCTCCATGAATTATATTTATGTTCACTATCATGGTTTAAAAGCAATCAATCAACAACTTCTTCTAAAGTAGTTTAATTTTGGATTTCAAGGTGACGTTTCTTAAGAATACACCGTTACACCAAATGGAAAAATGGAGATGCCATATGGATATTATGTCAGATGTGATCTTAGATGTCATTTAGTGGGAAACGTTTGGCTGCGCATGTTGTGTTTGAAATATGCAGCAACAGCTGATGAGGTTTAGTAAAGTTAACAGCGGTGAGATGATTTTAAAGTGTGACAAGGTGTTGACCTCTGACCTCTGACCCTCTATCGCTGCAGAGATAACTGCTCCAACACTGTGGATAAAACAGCTGGTTAAGCAGAACAGCTCCAGTTCCAGGAAGCAAGGTGAGAGAAACAAAACCCCTCCTTCTCCTGATATCCATGTAATCAGCCTAGATGTGTCCAGCGCATTAACACTTATAACACACTAGTGGAAACAAACATTTAAAAAGCAGAATACATCTCTTTTAAATGTCACCACTGCGTAGTTTGCAGGATGATTATCACCCAGAGCAGAAGCTTGAAGCCCAAATACAGGAAAGTTTACATGAATTGTCTCCGGTGTTCCCCGGTGTTGAAGCCACCAATGTAAAACATTTGTAGTTTGAGCCCTGCGCTGCCAGGATTATGTTTCTGACTTTCTTCCTCCGGTGAAATTTGTTTAGCTTTCTCTGTCTCCTTTTCAATTATGCCCCGACATGTTCACTACCCCTCTGGGCAGCCACACACGTTTGATGCTGTTGCAACAAGTCCGGGAGTGAATGTGGTTGTGGTTACGTGTGTGTGTGTGATTTAGCTTTATTTAATAGTTTCAAAATTATGCATTTTTAATTTATAAGATCTTTTCAATTCCCCACGATTAAGTCACATTACTCTTTTAGATTGTTAGATGCTCAAATCAGTTTAAATAGATTTTCGTTCAGATTTTATGTAACCAAACACGGATCACAGCAATAATTGTCCTGTTGTGTGCATATTAGCTCAGGATTCAAACCTCACTGTCTTTCAGTGTTTCACATTCACCTCATGCTCTTACTTACAGGCTCCACTCCCACACATCAGATCACACAATCAGTTGATTGTAATGCAGCAGTGTTTTTTTGGAGTGATGGGGATGTGGCTGGGGAAACTGCGGTCAGGGCAGCATTGAGTACAGTATTGTAGCTGAGAGAGATTCACTGTGACAGCTCTTTGAAACTTCTGTGGAAACACCAGCTTCCTGTTTCCAATTAGCATCTGGTGTCCTCAAAGGACAACGACAAGGCCGACCAGAAACAGGGGGGCGGGGGGGGGGGGGCGGGGGGGGGGCAGCATCATGTTTGAGACATGAGTGATGTGTCGGTGTGTTTCGGATGTGCACGTCATAACTATACGTCAGTTTCTGTAACTGTGTGAACACATGTGCATGAATATGAACATGTACAAGGAATAGTTACCGGTTAAACATCCCGGCTCCAGCTCCTGATATTTAAGAATCTGATGCTTCACTTTAAATATTAAGCTCAATCATTCAGTTTTGGACTGTTTAAAACCAGGAACATATTTTATAGACAACTCAAAAAATGTATATCACGTTTATCACATTACTTTTACAATATGCTTTTCTGCAACTGGTGGATTTTTTGGCCACTTGTGGAGAGCAGAAACAAATTATGAACCTTATAAATTTGAATTCATCCAGAAACAGTTGCTCATTTATAGATCGATAACTTACACAGCAACATAAATTATTATTAATTTGGTGAAGTGTCTCCTGACATTTGGAGAATTTAAAGTTAAAGTTCATTCCTCTGTTTTTGGTCTCGACCAACTTCTGGGTGAAGTGTGCGGCCGGAAAAAGAAACAATAAGTTGAAGCCTGTAGCTGTAACTTCGTAAAGCTGAGGAATCAGGTGATGATTTTCTGTTGGTTCATAACCACGAGTTTTACAAACATCAGTCACAACAGTTTAAAGTAAATGTTTAAATGCAAGACTTCTGTTTGGTTTACTTATACTAGAGAGACAGAGAAACTAAATGTTGAAGGAACACAACGCGCTCATGTCAACTTTGTTTAAAATCAGCAGTTTTAAAAGAGGATTTTTGGTTTAATCCTGTTTTTATGTACAGTTGAAGGGACCCTGCACTTGTGCTGGTGGTGTGGTTTACATATTAACATATTGTCTTTATGAGTGACCCTTCCATCATAAAGACAAACACATGCACCTAAATAGCTCCGTACAGAGTTCCTCCATTACTGACATTTCCGCTATTTCAACCGCAGAGAAGGCTCACTAGAGACAATATTGCAGTGATTACTCCACAGCTGAAAACCATTGGAGTGAAGCGAGGAGGAGAGAGCGCTGGGTGGGTGGGGGTGGATGTAGGTACAGGGAGGGAGGTAATAGGATGGAGGGAGGCAGAGGGAGAGAGAGAGAGAGAGAAAAGAAAGGAGTGGAGGAATGAGAGGCTTCTGGAGGTTGTACGGAAGAAAAGGAAGAAGAGAAAAGAAAGTGGAAAGTTATTTTAAATGGTTTCACTGGACTCAGAGCCTCGAACACAAGGGCCAGAAGACAAGGGCCAGAAGACAAGGGCCAGAACACAAGGGCCAGAAGAAAAGGTAGAAAGCTGTGCAGGCCTGTTGTGTTTTGTCCGTTATCGGTTGGCGCTGAAATCACAACAACACCCACACAACCGGCAAATTGTTACAACGGTCTCTGACATGCACTCGTGTGGCGTTCTCCTCTTCCAGGGCAATATTTGTTTTCTGACGGTTTGTGTTTCTCATCGTTCAGTTCATGCCAGAGGAGGAGAAATAAAATAGACAAAGAAACAAAAACAAAGAAATAAATAGAGCAGAAATGCAGCGTTTTAGATTGAATTTCAAGTCCACACAAAACAGAGGATTACATTGCAAAGCGTCCAGCCTTTTTCCATTTATATGTATAAAAACAATTTTCTTTATTGAATCCCAGCTGCTGGCGCCAGCATAACCTCTGTATAATAAACAGTGCTAAATAATTTGGATGTGAAGAAACCTTGGCAGGGACCAGAGCCGTGGCACAGCACTACGAACCCTTGAGTGTGAGTCTTTGCAGAAGAAACAGTTCACTGGTGCAGGGACACATTTAGTTTTGTGTTGGCAGCCGTTCTTGGGAAACATGAACACACCCCCCCCCCCCAAGCCAGGCCACTGCAGAAAAGCTCAAATTAGTATAATCGATTATGTAATGAATTAGCATTGTGCTAAAGAGCTGTGAGCTGGTATTGGTAATATCTGCGTCAAGGGTTAAGTTGTGCGTTGAATTTGACAAACGCACAATAAGATTCAGATTTACTCCTTTTTGTTTTCCGTGTCCTTTAAAAGTTAGTTAATGCAGTCGCTTTAAATTGTGGTATTTCCCATTAATCATCCAGACGCCACGATATCAATTGTCCTGCCACAGTTTAACAATGAACCACATTTTATACACCATAGTTTAAAATAAGTTTTAATTTAAACCACTTCAACTCTAATAACAGAGGAGATCTCCAAATGGGTGCGTGCAGTGTTATATGCAGCACGACCACATGCTTGTGCTATGGTCCGTAATGTTATTACTGTCCAAGCAGGTAGTCACACCTCATAGTTTCAGCTGCAGTTGTGGCATGGAACTTGGAATCTGTTGTGCATGAGTGATCTTTGTGTGTGTGTGTGTGTGTGTGTGTGTGTGTGTGTGTGTGCACCCTCGTTACAACCATACATTGAATTCATTCGGTGGGAAACAATTGAGGGATTCCTTATTAAACCTAGATTCATTGAAAATCCAATATTCAATCTCCCTTAAGCTTTTTTAAACTTTGCTCTCCATCAGTTCCTGAGAACATATATTATTCTGTAAAAGAAGACGTTTTCATGTGAGCAAACATAACCGCCGATTACGATTTGTCTGTGACATGTCATTAGCCAATTATTGCCCAACCTCTAAATCCGTGGAGCTCTAGTCTCTTTAGCTGCTAAATGTTTTCCTTGCTCGAACAGCGAGTTGCTAACTTAGTCCATCTGCTATTTTTGTGTTGTGGTGAAGTTGCCTAGAAACAGCTGCTTTCTGCGTCTGGAAACAAGGTTGATGACGCTGAACCTAAACTAAACTAAAGTTGTCGCCCGTCAAGTCACAACAAGGACGCAGTTCTCTGAGCGGAGGGGAACTGCAGAGTCTGGTGATAATTCTCCCTGCAATTGTCACTACAATCACGGAGTCATTGAACCTATTGCTAAAATAAAAACCCAAACTGGGGCAGCTTTTTGTAAACAATGTGAAAACCACACTTGTCATGCAGGCGAAGTTCCATATTGAATTTCACAAGCTTCCCTTTCTGACTGAGCCGTATTGTTCTAATTACGCTTTGGTTACTGGAAGTGTGTGAGCTGGGACTACTGGCACTGCTGGGGCACTAATCACCTCCACAACGTGAAAACACCACATCTCACCACCCTGTGCTAAACTCCCCAGACAGGTAGTGGGACCCTGTTATTGAAGCTTGGTGCTTCACTTGAATGTAAAAACGAAGGATGAATCAGAAACACACACTTCATCACCATGGAAACAAGCTCAGCTTACAGCTCTGTTGTACTTGGGTTAAGAGTGAGCGATGGACCAAATGGATGTGAATGTAAATACAGTGTGGAGGAGCAAGGTGTTGTTGAAAAAACAAATGATGATAGATCATGGTGGGTTCAGGATTCAGAATATACAACGTGAGGAAGGAGATTTATTTTCCAGCCTGGTGTGGTGTGGTTACGTCCTACATGTGATGCTTAATGTGTGTGTGTGTGTGCAGTCTGTGTGTTTGGTTTCCCCATCACGTCTCTGTATTGAGTGCGTTTCTCATGGTTTTAGAGAAGGTTCCCTCTTGTGACCAGGAGAGACAGAGCGCCCTGGACGAGGATCGGCAGAACCCTCGCGAGGCCATTTTCATCCCCGACTGTGGAGCCGGAGGTCTTTACAAAGCCGTCCAGTGTCACCAGTCCACGGGCTACTGCTGGTGTGTTCTCGTGGACACAGGTCGGCCCATTCCTGGAACCTCCACCCGGTAAATCACCATAAGAATCTGTACTTTAACCCAGTACTGTTTATTATTGTAGTAGCGCTGTTGGTTGCTTATGATACTCAACTACTGTGACATTCAGATTTTATTCTTATTAAATGTCTCATTTTAAATGATCAGAATCAGGTCCAGCAAGATCAAGTGAAACGCTGAACTGTAGATCATTAACTCATTAAATTCAATATTCAGCGAGGGAACATTTAAAAAAATATCCAAAATTGATGGAAACTTGTCCAAGAGACATTTGACCCAAAAAGCTTATATGTGAATTTGATGGTGTTGCAAGAGGAAAAGCCATTTGTAAACCAAAGTCATTCGGAGTCATCCTTTGGGAACCATGAATGTTTTTGCTAAATTTCACGACATTACATCTACAACTGATGTATTTCAGTCTGGACCAAAGTAAACTTACAGACCAACACGACATCCCCACAACAAAGACCTTAAACCGGTGAAGGAATTGGATCCAAGCTGCTTTAACCAGCTAATTTGGTTAAAAAATACCATCAAGCCTTTATGGGAATATCTTTTAGTCAGCCATAAACAATCAGAGTTTGGTACAACGTTTGTTTCCAGTGCAGTTGCTGCTGTTTATATTGCCTTCGGGGAAATGGCATAAAGAGTGGTTTTTGTAAGAGCTGTGTGTCAGAGGGAGCGAGATGAGGCAACACAGACAAAAGGTTCAATAAAAAATGCCCGTTGCTCATGTTTTGGTTGTTTAGATTTTCTTCTCGATCATGAATAACGTTAAGTGAAAGTGTCGCAGTAACACTGTGCCGGTAAATGGATGAAACTGTTTTTCTTCCTATCATCAGTCTCTCTCCACAAAAGAGTTTTATGTTTGACGGGATGAGGTTTGGACTTTTTTTCACTTTAAGGTTGTGAATACAGAATCACAGGTTGCGTTTCATTAAAAACGATTGACAGCCCAGAGTTTCTTAATATAAATCACATGCACGGAGGTTATACCTGCAGTCTAAATTCTCATCTGTGTATTCACAACGAGATCCCACTTCTCTCCTGTGGACAGCGATGTGCCCTCGTGGAGCAGACGTCCCATCCTGGATGAGTGGCCTTGCAGACTGAGAAGAAAATAAATGACAACTTGCTTTTCCTTTGTAAAAAAAAAAAAAAAGGCGGAAAAAGAAGCCGAATGAGACACACATGCTAAATTTTCCAAGAAGCAGTGATACAATAGCCAGGAGAGAACGAGTCATGCCATGCTTAATGCCGAACAGTTTGTTATGGCCCTGAAACAAAACCTTGTGCACGTCACATCAAATTAAGCCCTTGATGAAAAAAAAACCGATTAGTCAGGGTTAATAATTCTTTGCAGATCGACAGCTGACGTGCAGAATCAAGAGGAATCGTAATAGGTTGTAGATTTCAGATGAGAGATTACGCAGGTTGCATGCTTTCATTAAAACAATCATGATGGGATAATCAATACAGTATTTCTCCAGAGCCTAGAACCACCTCCTGGTTTTAGGCTCTACCTCAAATTACTATAAGACCTGGAAGGAAAGCAGCAACTTCTTTTGTGGTGTTTTCTCTTTCTTGAGTTCGGTTACAGGCCCATGTTTGATTTCTTTCATTCGCTACGGCGGAATTTTCAACATGGACCAGTAGCTCCTTCGATGTTTCATATTTTTCACACATTGTTCGACGTGTTTATTCTTTCTGTCACCAGCCTCCTCTGCTGTTTCCGTCTCATGCAGCCATGTCCCTGCTCTCCTCTCTGTGTAACAGGTACCAGAAGCCAGAGTGTGACATCACTGCACGATCTCGGGTCTCAGACACAGAAGATCCTTTCCAGGGCAGAGAACTGGCAGGTTTGAAATATTATTGCATTTATGGTCTTTTAACAAACTGTATTTTTTAGCAAACAACGAGGCTGAAAATAATAAAACAGAATCCAGTCAGATATTAACTGTCACCGCTACACGCCTTAGTTTCTGTTGCTATGTCTGTCAAGGGTTCGGCTGTTGCATGAAATATTCGATTTTTGGTAATTCTGGTGGATTTACCAAATCTAAATTGTTAGTAATTTTTGTTACGGTGGGACCTTGATTTTAGTAAACAAAGGCAGGTTGGCTGAACCCGGTTGTCTCCATCTGAGTTCCTCGTGTTTCAGACTCTCTTGATTTTAAACAAGAAGCATGTAGAAGGGTCTTGAACGTGCAGATGGCTTCACACACATTATCTTCTCAAAGGCTGCAGTCTGACACCTCAACAGTTAATGATCCATTGAACTAGAATCACTTTCTCCACCTGTAATGCAGCTTTGGGGCTTGGACAGTGTGTATTTGCACTTGGTCGAGTACATACATTACTCCCCCCCCGCCCCCTTTATCTTAATTAAGCCCTTCGAGGCCTTTGGTCGATTAACAATCCAACACCCCACTTTGTGGTGTTGGATTCTCCAGCAGTGAGGATTAGAGGCTCTCCTCTGAACTGGAGGTCATAACCTCAGCTCAGACTCCTCTGCCCTTGTTACTGCTCACTTACTTTTGTTGCTCCTCTGTTTCCCCATCATTTGAGGTTGCATTGTAACTCTTATTTAATCCCCCATCTGGTGAGTTTACAGAGTCGAGCATGACTCCTGACTGTGCAGCAGATGTGTGGTGTGTTTTATGGAAGGTGTGAGTGTTGCGGGGTGCGGCGGCGAGGCAGCGGGTTGCTGAGTGGAGATATTTTTATGTACTGTGAGAGGATGTTCTGAAACCCCACAACAAAGCACAATATTTCACTGCCGTCACATCAAGGCCGGGTGAGAAGAGAGAGCTGGAGAGGGCAGTTTGTTAACAGCTTGCAGCCACAGGTTCAATCTCATTGTACACAAAATGCCACAATGCCACCTCTGTCAGCAGCAGCAGACAAGAGCTTCCCCTGGGAGGCTGGGATCTGTTAGTTCAGTGCAGGAACTCTATTTGGTTCAAAACCTATAGAAAGTGGTTTCTGCAGGATTCAACAAGTCACATTTAAGACTATTTAAGACCTTGTTAAGTTTAATGAACTCAACTTAAGACCTAAATCAAAAACAAGAGTTCCAGAATTACTTACACTTCCCCATTATTGAACATAAGTATAAAATAAAAGCGTGCTAATGTCTATAGAAGGGTTACCTACATGAATAAATGTACGACCTATAGCAACTGAACATGAGCATCTCTAGAGGAATCCTTTCAGGGTCATAAAGATAATTGAGATGAAACCAAAGCAGGTGAATACTGCTGTGTTTTAAAGGATTATTAGCAATATAAGCTACTAATCAAGGATTTTGAGGATCTCAGTTTAGAAATAAAGGGGAAATTCATCTTAGTTCTCAACCCTCTTTTTATTCGGTGTAGCTCTAATGTGTTTTTTAAGTTATCAGATTCAACAGGATCACCTGTAAGTGGCCCAGCTCCTTTTGGACACTGCCAGTGGTCCTGCACCACATTGTGCCATGTAGGCTCCAAACAGCAAAACGCTCTGTGCTTCATAACCCCCCAATTTAACACTTGGATTAAGGCACAGCAAGGCAGTGCTTCTCCAGGCTCGTGGTGTTGTAGGAACTGCTAATTGGATTCACCTGGCAGGGCAGCGGACCACCTCCCACAGACGTCCCGAGCCGGCACAAAGGGAGTGAAGGGAACAGAGCCGAGGACAAGGAGGCCACGAACACCGAGCGCAGAGGGAGGAGGGAATCGACTGAGAGAGCTTGGGAGAGACTGAAAAAAAAAAAAAAAAGACAGAATGAGAAGATTGGTTTACTATGCAGCTGCTTTTGAAGTTTCCCTTTAACAGACACAATTAGGAGGGAAACATTTGCACTGGTTTTGTGCCATTAAAACCATACATCTGGTCAATTAAAAAGAGCTACCCAAGGTGTTCAGAATTGTGTCATAAAAGTTAACAGGTCTGCAGCGCTCAACAAAGCTTTCTCATCACCGAACACTTCTGTTTCACCTCTCGCCATGTGCCACAGCTCGGCTTTTCTCCAGTCTCCCAAAAACAGCCAAACTACGTCTTCCACCTCCGTACAACATGTATTCATAATAATTAATGATAATGGGGAACGTGAGACATTTCACAGATACACACCTGGTTCGCCAGTAATCTCAAGACTATGTTTGCATGTTTTCTGTTAGCGCACAACAGCTGCTTTCTGTTGACATCTGTCATAATGGTTCACTGGTGCTGAGGCTTTAGAGGCACTTCAGCTCCACTGTAGCGTAATGACTCAAATTAGTTGTGGAAGGTAATTCTGGTGTATTTTTGTCTTTGATTTGTGCCAGGATGCCCCGAGGGGAAAAAAGTGGAATTCATTACGAGCTTGTTAGATGCCCTCACCACAGACATGGTGCAAGCCATAAACTCACCAGCCCCCTCTGGTGGCGGGAGGTAAGTGGCGTCATGTGACACAACAGGCTAAGGAGCATTGTACTTGAGAAAGATACCTCAAAGCTTATTCTTATCTGTATTAAGGCTTGCAGAATTTTGATTCAAATTTATTCTATTGCAAGTTATCTGTTGCTCAGATGTAGTTTAATTTCATCAGCAATCAATAAACTGACTTTTTTGCTCCTTCTCTTTATCTAAATGATTGTGGGTTTTGTGACATCCATGTTTTCTTCTCCACTCTGTTCCTCCGACCTTCTACAGGTTTGTTGAGCCTGATCCCAGTCACACTTTAGAGGAGCGGGTGGTGCACTGGTACTTCGCCCAGCTGGATAACAACGGCAGCCATGACATAAATAAGAAGGAACTAAAACCTTTCAAGAAGTACCTGAAGAAAAAAGCCAAACCCAAGAAATGCTCCCGCAAGTTCATCGACTACTGTGACCTGAATAAGGACAGGGCCATTTCCCTGCAAGAGCTGAAAGGCTGCCTGGGCGTCAGCAAGGAGGGTAAGAGAGGAAGAGGGAAGCTGGGGGAGTCTGAGCTGAAGGGAACAGGATGTCTGAGAGTGGGTTGGGGGGTCATGGAGTAAGGTCGTGACCCTGCGATGAACCTAAGACCAGCTGGGGGAAATCTGCACACAGTGACTCCTACAACACCTAGTTAGACACGCAACTCTGCTCGTTTTTAACATGATGATCAGTTTCCACGTGTTTAAAAGACAACAATTTATTCCCATATTACAGTGTCCTAATATATTCAACATGTCACAATTCAAATAAAAACCATCCAGTCAGAGTCAGTGAGAGAAAACAATGAAGTGTCTGTGCTTCATGTGACGTACAGATGTGTTGGCACTGGACATAAGTGCACTGCGCCACTCACTGATGAATATTTAGACAAGGCTAATGTATTTTGTGGATCCTGAGCACCGTCTGCGCCAGAAAACTGAAACTAGTCATCATGAGTCTACAGACTGGTTCTGATATAGATCATTACTTTCACTGCTGCCGGCTACAATGCCCATATAATACAGTAAAGATTAAATTCTGGAGAGTAAAATAACATTCGCGGGGGTAAGACACATCTTTTAGCTATTGTTACATATCCAAGACGAGCATACACAGCTGTTTATCTACAAATTGTTCAGACAAGAGTTACAAGAGTTCAGACCAAGAGCCGACAATGTTAATATTAAATATTACATTTTGCTTCTATTTCACTTTGCTGCTGGAAGTGGTTTCTTACCCTCTGGCTCCAGTCCAACCAGTCTGTCCCGATATGACTAAGTAGACACAACAGTGGCTGGAGAAGTGACCATCACTACCACCCACTAGGGAAAGAAACCAGGTGGTAGAGGAAACTTACATCGTAATATGTCAAAAATCATTTTCGTCAGGCAGCTGCACTGATTTGTAGGATTCTGTAAGATTGGAAGTTGGATTAACAATGAAACGTCCGCCTCCATTAAACTGACAATGCTTCTTCTCCTTTGCAGGTACCTCAACAAGTGGCAGCCAAGGGACAAGGCAAGGGACAAATTTGTTCAGTAAGGCAAACTAATACACCCTCACTAACTGTGCCTCTGCCTTTGAGTGCTGTGGTTAATTATTGCTGACTGTGTTTCCCATTAACTGCACTTTGACAAAATATGTCAGTTTTAGTAGAAGTAGTTCAGCCTAGTTGGCGAAGCAGCCTTCAGTCCCACATAGATGCTTCATGTAATATGTGCAGAATAATATGTGTGAGCTCTCTGTCTCTGACTTTTGTGAAATCTTTGTCGTGATGCTACTTTAATTTGAACAAACAAGTTATTCGCGTAGCAAGTCATAAAATATCCCAAAAAGGTTTTTCGATTTTATGTCTTTCTACCTTTTCGTCCGTCTCTGTCTCCTCATCTTGATCTTCTATTTCAATCCATCAGGATTCCCCCTACTGAGCGATTACTGACGCTGTTGACTAGTCACTAGCTTTTTTCAGTGCCACAACGGACTGAAGTCATGTGTTTACCCTGGCGCTGCCTTGCCGGGCCTGGAGAACAGTGGCTTACAGCGGGTGTAACGTCAGTCCTCTTAGACCTGGGGCACGGGCGCCAGGATAAACAGTCCGGTGTTGGAGGAGCAGAGAAGGAGCCATGGCGAGTTTTTTATTTTTTTATTGTAGACACCAAATCTCTCACCTTCATGCGTCAGAGCTTGAGGAAAATGGCATGACAGCTTTATATGCTGCCACTAGGGCACATGGTTGTTGATGAAGTGAGTTTTTTCAAGGGACAGAGACACAAAGCAGAATAGGTCTGTGAGAGCGTATGGGAGCGTTCTGCCTTGACTTAGATAGATGGTCATTGTGTCCAGGTATGCCTAGCTGGTCCTTAATGGCCTGGATCTCCTTAAGTCATGCTGCCTTTGCCAGGCATTAAATCCAGTCATGCTCTGTCGCAGCTTTGGATCGTCGCTGGAGTGTTGTTGGACATGTTTAGAATTTACAGTATGTACATCTAGGAGAAGGATTGTTACCATGTGGGGCCGCGTGGACCACATCTGTGTGATGCCTTGCACTCTCGACACATTGGCAGGAGCACAGGAAAACATCTGAATACCTTGTGTGAGTTGTGAAGTCGTGGGGAGGGTGGCATCCCTCCTCTGAACAGACTGGAAAGCTCATTATGGAGGAGATATGTAACAGAAGCCCAGGGCAGGGATTCTCTCCATGAACCCTTGTCAGAATGAGGCCACGGCTGAACGGCGTGGTCTGGTGAGTTCAGATGGTTCCAGATAAAAACTGTTTCTCCGTCAAACTTCCTGCCATGAGCTTTGTCAGCAGGGTTCATGATGTTCTTTCAATGAGTCTTAATTCTATTTAGAAAGATGTAAACACGTGTTTGAATAAGTGCAAACACATGGGGATGATCACGTATGGATGCTCGCACGCACAGTAACGCACCAAACATGAGGAAATGTCATTAATGGAGAGTCACAGTTTGACTTCAACTGAGGCTGTTAAATAATTCAGCAAATAAGAAAGCAAGGCCTTACAAATTAAATATATGACGTGTTAATAGATTAAAAAAACTGAATAGTAAATATACATATACACACATAAATATCCATCCAACAATCACGGAGTTTAAGTACTTTGATGAAATATGAGGAATATTCCCGTCATTTCACTTTACTAACTTTACCTGTTCCATGGATGAGGAATGCTCTGAGAAGAAAAAGACCTGTGTGTATTTCATCAGGACCTTTTGTGTCCTGCCTGCTGTTTTATGTCAAACTCCTCTCGTTGTCTCCTCTCCTGCTCCTTCCTCTTCCTCACTCATTTGTCCTGACGGCTGTGTCCGTCATTAGGCAGGAATGAAAGGAGGGTATTATGAGGCAGGCCTGGCACCAGGGATACTCAGGACCACTCAGAGCAGACAGCTTTTCCTCCGCACCACTTTTGTTTCAATGATTGAGACGTCAGGTCGACACACAGAACAGTGGAAGGTATCAGAGGTCAACGCAGAAGACAGTGAGTTAGATAAGCGCTAATATGGAGCTCAAGTCTGTGGATGTTGGCCAAGTCCTCTTCACCGAGTTGCCACCATGTATAGTCATACCACGATTCCCAGCTCCTGAGCCAAGTGTCTTTATTGGCTGGTCCCAGGTGAGGCAAGGCGGTTCACTTCCAGACGGGATCTGCTTTCAGCTCTTTATCCCAAGCGGGGCCAAGGTGTCCGGGGAGAGGCAGGGGAGCTTTGTGGTGCTAATGGCACAGACAGTGTCCTCTGTGACTCGGAGCGGAGGAGGGACAGGACCATTCGCTGCTCTGGAGCCTGGTAATTGCTAAGACGATTCATCTGCACTGCTGTTGCTCAGCTCCTTACAACAGAGACATTTATCTGCTTAGCAGCTAAACAGAGGAGCAGTATGACTTCCAGTAGCCTCTCTCAGCTTCAACAGGTAGGACAGGGAACTGCTGCTGCTGCCAGGGTTACAGCAGACTACATCACTCTGAATAAACAAAGGACTACAAGTAGAACGGCACTCAGAGTGCATATACTGCATCTACGATTTTCCCATAAAGATCTCTGTATAAGAGAATAATTGATCTCGCAATGTTAAAGATGCATGAAATAAATACAAATACTGGATCTGCCACCGGATCTGGATCCACTACAAAATGTTATGTTTTCTTTGTCGGTCCATATCCCACGATTTCACCAACTTTACAATAAAATCGGTTGAGTATTCCTTATGTCTTTGATACAGATCTGATCTTCTATTTGAAAATCAACACAGCGAAACAACAGCTGAAATATGATAGATGAAATAATGTTAGTCATTTGGACAGCTGGTTGCCAGGTCTGATGATGTTGGTCGGTCTGTCTAACAGCATTGTGCAGAGCATGACATCTGAAGATCTAAACACCACCATGAAATCTGTCGTATTTGTTGTGGTCACAAGAGATTGTAATGTCATCCACGATCAAACCAGAACTTCAACTTGTGCATGAAATATGTCAAATGGACAAATTACCATCAGGTTTGTTGAGCATTCTCAAGTTCCCTGCAGGGAAATGCTTCCAATTTCAGACACTCAAGAGGGTTTATTTAATGCCCTCGTGTGTCAAGTTATACTCCAGCCAGATACACAACATGTTTATGCACTGCATGCCGAACAGATGTGGCTGTAACTGGGGCTGTTTTTTGAGGATTTTATGTACTTAAATAAATAATGTGTAACCTTTATATATGGGTTATATTGTGACAGATGTATACACCAGCAAAACTGTCTTTTATTTGAAAACAGTAGTCCCCTGGATCCAGTCAGTCACTGTACAAATAGGCGGCCATAATATTTTATTCTCATCTTTATCTTACACACTTAAAGTAAAAGGTGAAAACGTTCACCGCGTGACGCACTCATGTGGATTTATGGAAGCGTGGAGAGATCGTGATGCTTTAAAGTTGGAACAGAATACTTGACTCCGGCAGTAAACGCTTCGCCCCCGACGACAGAAGCTCAGAGCGAGTGTAGTGAAATCAGCTGGACTTCTATTTCATGGCCAACATAACCAGCACCGACACAGACCGCACCTGCATATCCCCACCCCCATGAGACACACACACACACACACTGACACACACACATATGCACACACTGCACATACACAACCTTGAGACCATGGGACACGCAGACAGAGATACGATGCACATATGCACACAAACGCATTTCCACATGATGAGCATGCACAGACCGTGCTCGTCATGCACTGCAACAAATACAGAGGTTAATACAAAGTCACACACAGAAACACACACACACACACACAGCCTGGACTCTCACTGCACTCAGGAGGACCTCTGCTCCCGTCTCTCATAACCATCTGTAAGCAATCTAAGCTCTTCACCCATCTCTCTCTCTCTCTCTTTCTCCCCCTCTGCCTGCCTCTCTCACCCACTGGTGGATTGGTCAGCAACAATGCGACGCAACACACAACCTTCAGAAACCCGTTGAGTTGTAGCTTTGTTGCGACATAGTGTCGTGCACGTGTGATGGTACACATGAATCGCTTGGTGGTGTAAAAATTCTCTTTAGTTAGTGACCAGGGACTTTATCTTTAGCTTCACGTCCATGTTGCTGTGCTCAGTATTTATTGACTTTATCAAACAACTTTACTTACACCAGGTAGTTTTAAGAAAAGCATATTTCTTAAACTATGCATAATGAATGTTACATCCATTATTTAATGTGTGTGTGAGTCCATTCAGATCTACTCTTGCTTGCCATTGGGTTGTCATAGAAGAACTCATTTGTAGCCTGCATACCATAACTTTTCTGTCTCTTTCCTCTTTTCTTTCTGTTCCCAGTAGGTCGTCTGGTGTGAGACGAGAAGGATCTAGAAGCTGAGATGAGAGCACAGGGCACAGAGGGAAGGCATCTGTACGCTTGCTGACAGGAAAGAGAAAGATGGAGCAGAAAAATTATGACGTTCCTGAGTTAAACAAAAAAAAGAACAGAAAAAACAAGAAAAGAAAATGAAGCGGCGCCAAAATATTTGCACTTTCTCCTCCCTATGTTTGACATTTTACCTGTTTGTACGTGTTGTTTTCCCCTGAAGTGACTGAAAATGTCTCGGTAAGAACGATGAATATATTTGTTAAGAGATGAGATGACCGGCTCGCCACTGGAAGTATGTCCATGTTTCCACTAAAATATACAACATCCAAGTCCCCTGATACATACAGTAGCACGCAGGCAGTGGCAGTGCACTAAAGAGGAGCACACTCAAAAATCAACCACGGTGATTTGGACCAATTCAAACGAATGTGTCATTTGTATGTGAACATGCAATATTAAGCAAACCACATTCAATAACTGTGATCAGCCCAGAATTAGCTGAATGAATCCCCCCCCCTGCACTGTACAGACATTTTTTAGAACGATTAACATTTTGGCTCAAGAATCAGATGTTTGTGAACAAAATCTGACAGTTGATGTGTCTGTTCTTTGTTTACTGAAGACAAGTGTTGGGCAAACGCTAGTTAGTAGTTAGTAGTAAGCTAGTTACTTTACTAGCTAACTTTAAAGTATTATTTTTGCAACCAGAAAAAAAACTCACAAGTACAAACTGTCGTATGTACTTAGTGGTTTTCTCAGTTTTTAGCATAATGTCTGCACAAGATGTTTTTCTACTTGTTTGCAAGGTTTGTGCTAAAAAAACAAACAACGAAATAATTACAGCTCAAAGAAATAAACATTCATTAGTGGCTGGGACATGGAACAAACTAAAATGTCGAAGTATACGTCAAATTTCATTTTTCTCAAAGATGGTTTCTGTCATTTTGGGTAGTTCCTATCACACTGATGTATGTTCAAGTGTTCATTCTTCTCCTAAGTTTGATTTTACGCAGTCAAACCTGAAAACTCTGAATTCCCTTTTGCTATTGAATTTTACGTGTGGTCATTAACAGTTCATCAGCTTATACTTGTAACCATTACACCCGGAACAACATTTACAAATAACTGGCCCCTTGGTTAATCTTTCCAAAACAGAATAGAGTCCAGAGACTTGAGTTTTGAATATCCTTCGTAGTACCGGGAAAAAGGAGACGACTGAACCCATGGAAGTCAGATGTTTACATGGGCAGGTATCCCATTAATATCAGCTCAGTTCAGCTGCCATATTCAACTTTATTCCTGTCATTGTAAACAAGATGTGGCGTTTTACAAAAGCCAGCACCTAAAATAAATATTTGAGTCTGCCCAGTAATATCAAGAGTGCATTTTGTGTATGTAAACACATTCATTGTCTGTCTTCCAACAATTGATGTCAGTCCTGCTCTGTGAAACACTCGACACTGTGCGTACTTGGAGCTTTGCCACCTTGTGTAAGACAGAGCCGTAAGTCCTGCCCCCCCCCCCCCCCCCCCCCCCCACAGGGTGTCCAATTAACAGGAACGTGACTGCGCAGGGAGGAAAAAACTTTATGAACATGTTTTGGAATGTGAAAAATAAAATGTATTCCTCACATTTGGGAACAATTGAGTTTGAAGAAAGGAGAATTGCGAGTGTGCTAATGTGGTCTGAATGCTTGTCTGCTTGTTTTGAGCTTTGTATTTCTTACCATTTTCCCAAGAGTCACTGCAGTGGCTGATGAGCGTGAGACAAAAAAAAAAAGGCTTCCTATTGTAAATATGTACAATAACCTTCATTTGTTTGTTTGTTTGACTAAATTGCATTGTGGGGGCATATTGGTGTTCACTTTCTTCGCTGTTATTCTATTGTAAGATATATACTTTCTGTGTTTACATCAAGTCAAACATTAGGGCTACAGTAGCTACTTCACAACATTGAAATGCTTAGACCAGACTGTATGTTATCAGCTCTGTTTATTTTATCTGTGGTCGGGTTATTTGACTTTTTCTGATTCCTGTCGTCACTATACACGGTCAAAACGCCGTATATAGTAACTGGGACTTAATCCGCTACGAGCACAAGCCCAGTCGTGTCTAATTTGGACTGGACAGTTGTGCCAAGAAGGAGAAAAGAAACCTGTCTGTCTTAACAGGCTGTGTAGTGTCTCTTGAGAGCCTGTGTCAGTCCCGGTTCGAACACTAGACCTGTGTGTCTGCTGAAGTGCTTCCAGACGCTGTGAGCACTGCAGATTACACGCGAGATCTAAAACAACCCGGCAGGCTCGTAATCACTGCTCATCACGATGGGGGACGGATAGTGAGGGAGGATTACAGGAGACTGTCACTCTGACAGCAACAAGCCAAGATTGTCTTCCTCCTCATCAGAAACTTTTTCCACTGCAAAGCCCGACACAGATTGTCAAGACCACTTCAAGATGTTCGGATGATACTTTTCTCATTCTTAGCTGAAGAGATCCGTTGGAAACCAAAGCACAGGGATGTGTTGTCTTTGGGTGAAATTGGTGAAATGTAAAATATGTGGCTTGAGGTGCAGGCGTTTGGCTCTGCAGTGAAAAGTTAAATACTTGTCCGGTGCAGTGTAGACCTGAGCTATTTGAACTTGTGTCACAACAGACACAAACAAGACAGAACAATAGAACGGACCAGAAACAATAAGATCACCACCTGGGTAGGGTCATGATTTAGGTTTTGAGAATGAAGGGGCCACAGAAAAATGATTTTTCCACGACTCAAAATCTTGATTATGAAACTGGAAGATTATATTTTCTTCTGCTTCTCACAGTTCCACTTGTAGATGTGGAACAGAAATTTCAGCAAACAACAATTAAAGCAACAGCTGATCCTCGACGATACGGACATAAATTACATATAGATACAAATTTCCGTATAAGTCGATATCGATAAATATCAAGAAAAGTGTTGTGATATTTTACTTTTAAATCCAAAAACAAGGAAAACTAAAAACCCCAGTCCTGACACAGTTTTACACCACATCTATTCAAACTATGCACAGTGAGAACAGTGAAGTGATAAGAGATGGGCTGGAAGAGCTCAATACTGACCCCTAACGGTGAAGGTAGTTCACTGCAGGTTTCACACACAACCTTGTTTGACACACATACACACACACACACACACACACACAACAGCATCAGCCAAGCCCATCAATTTTCATGAACTGACAATAAATATTTTTAAAGCAATGTGTTGTAATCCATTTTTTTGGAGGGGGGGGGGGGGGTTTGATGAACCTGCAAGAGAAATACATAGATCTGGTTATTGAACATTAAAAATGATTAAAAGTAGATTATCTGGTTGCAATTTAAATAGGTGAGGTTAATTTTCCCCCCCGTTTGAGAACCTCTCTACCAAGATGGACTCTGTTCGGCCTGTAGATCTTTGAGCAACGATCTGATTTAGTGATGAGACTTCAAAGGTGTTGTCAGTGCGTGATGGAAGAAGGAGGAGGAGGAGGAGGAGGAGGAGGGCTGAGGTCGCCAGTGGGGGTGGTATTGAGGGGAGCGAGCCTTGTATCGCAGATGAAACTGGAGCCGAGAGGCAGCTGCAGTACATCTGTCTTGTACTGACACATGTGGCTTTTGACTTCCAGTGTGAAGTTCAAAAGAGTTTTATAATGACGCAGCTGCTTAGGGATGTATGTGCATGTGTGTGTGTTTTAGAGAGAGCGCGCACATGTATGTGTGTTGGCATGTGTGTGCATTTTCTCCTTTGTTGAAGTTGGGGTGGAGGGAAGGCGGGTTTCATTGGTGGAAAGAAGAATTTGGGGATTTGAAGGTGACGTGTGGGCAGTGCAGGTGCTGCATGATGTTGTATAAGGAGATTTATAACTTTTTATTAAACGCTCAGAGGGTCATTGATAATTTTTCTATGCTACACACCCAATATGAAAATAATTGAACTTTTACACAATTTTAGACACTTAAAACTATTTATATTTTTACTCCAGCATGTTTAATATTGTGAAATCCAGAGTTTAAAATAGTTTGTAAAACCTCTTCTTCTTGTTTATACCACACTGTCAAACCATTTATCAAATTGCAAAACTTGAGGTTAGTGGTGAAACAATAATTGAATTGACAAGACAACAAAGCTTAGACTCAGGTTTTTGGTTTGACTAAGTTAAAGTTTGAATACGTCACTGTGGAATTTGGTAACTTTCTTCAAAAGACTCAAACACGAATCACTTAAAGATAAAAGTTGAATTGACAGTTAAGTCATTAAGGAAAAATCGTTTAAAAAACGATTGCATCAATCTTGACTAACAATCTTGTGGCTTTTTCAAACACCAGCATTAATAAACAGTGATCATGTGGGTAAGTGTGAGACGCAGGTCGATGTCGGGGATTCGCCCACAACACAAATTCTGTTCGTGTTTTTTTTTCTTCCACTTCATGTGCATTGAAACACTTAGAACCACATCAAACACCATTACAGGTAATTAGAGAGCACCATTAGTTTGTGTGATAGCTTAACATTAGCGGTGGGGGGATGATCGTGTACACTGCTCGGCAGCACCTGGGTCAGGGGGGGTTGCCTTCCAGGAGGCCAGGGCTCAGGGGGTCAAAGGTCAGGTTCCACACAGGCGTGTCCACATGCTAATTGAGAACTCAGCTGCAGGAACACAGCTTGCAGGTAGACAACGCATTTTACCCCCAGATGAAAACTATTATTCCTCGTTTGGAGATCATCCTGTTGCTCGTAGGTTCGTCTGAGGAGCTGAACAGATTTGATTTAAGTCCTGTGACATTTAAGTTGTTTCCATTACATATATATTAAATCTCTCAGCCAAGGCCCAACACTAGATCTGGAATGTTAACAGACACAAATGCAGACGAACACATCATTTCCTTGGTGGAGGCAACAAGAGTAAATTCCAGTTTGCTGAAACTTTCGTTTTTAAAAAAAAAATAGAAATAAAGCAGGATTTATTTCTCATTTACTTTATACTACAGACAGATTCAGTTTTATTACGAGGGATTCAGAAGCGCACTGTTCTATGTTCTCCAAAGTCTGACAGTAAATTACAAAAACGTGGTAAACAAAGAAGTAAAAATATCCAATATTTTAACCATTGTTTTCAACCCTCAAAGGATAAACATGGACAGATCAAGGATGGATACTTTAAAGTATAAACCTTTAGGGAACGTCTTTTGTTCTCTCCCTTCAACACAAGTATTATATATATATATATGAGTCAGCGCAGCATATTTTGTTAATTTAAAATAATGTGCTTTAATAAATAATTATTTCCAGGCCTCTAGGACCACTTATTTATACACATTTTATTAGGTTTTATGATGAAATTATTTTTATGCACAAATTGTGTTGTTTGTGGTGAGGTTATGGAATATTTCCTCACCAATGATTAGGTTCATCTGTCTCCTCAGTGCTTCAGCAGCAAAAAGCTGTTACTGCCCATTTGGCTTTGGTCAGGAGGCAGGTGTGTGTGTGTGTGTGTGTGTGTGTGCGCGCGCGTGTGTGTGTGTGTCTAACATCATGATTTTATCTTGCCCGTCACTTATAACCTGTATATTTTAGTGGATGTTCCTCATGTGCGCACATATATACAGATAAGACGTTTTTACACATTCACACATGCCCACAAAACAGAAACATACACATGTAAAAGTCATTTCATGAGACTGGATTTGATTAATCTCCACTGATCCATGCGAAGCAGAGTTCAAAGAAAGACGACACATGCCAGTGAAGTTGTGCAATTCATCAGCATTAAAACACTAAAACTGGCCTGATGAGAATTAGGATTTTAAAGAACTTTATGACTTCATAGATCGGAAATTAAATAATAGCTGCATGTGATTTATGGATACATTTCTTTATATTCAGTGATCATACAAACACAAAACACCCACAGGGCAACGCACAAATTCACACACAAACACATACGTGCACAAATATAAACACACCATAATGAACCTGAATAACCTGGTTATAAGATGGCTTCCATATTTAAATGTTATCATTGTATCCTGATTTTAGAAGCTGATACATCAAGAGCTTATATACACGCAGCCTTTGTCGCCCAACACTCGTCAAGGGAGGAAGAGGAGGAAGAGGAGGAAGAGGAGAGGGTGGTCCTGGTACTGTCTGTTAAATCCTTGACCCCTTTAAATTGTCACAGCATTGTGTGATGGGAGTCGTCTTTTAGTATGTATGCCAATATAATAGCAACGTATTTAACTATGACATTGTAACAAGGAGGTTTCTCAATGTTTACTTTGTCATATTTTACAAAGAGGTTTATATGGTAAAAGATTCAAAGCTACAAACTATATTTCATTATTTTTCAGTGAAGTTCCTCGAAAGACAATTGAAGGTATGAGGCGGCCATCGTCACCTGATCATCATCACAGCACATGGACAAAGTCACAAAGTCACACACACACACACACACACACACACACACACCAGCTGATCCATGAGAACCAGAGGAGGCCTGCAGCGGCAATTCTGACGAGCCTGCCCCAAATTCACCAGCTAGGTGTGACTTCATCATTGTGTGTGGGTGTCTGTGCGTGTCCGTGTCCGTGTGTGTGTGTGTGTGTGTGTGTGTGTATGTGTATGTGTGTGTGTGTGTATGCAGTTTGCAGTGGTGGTGTCTGCATGTTCAGTCAGGAAAATGTACACAGTCAAACTGTTACTGGAAATACAGGGACGAAGATCAACGCGTGACGCTCAGGAACCGGTGAGAACATTTCAAAACGTGCATACATGTTAATATCGATACAAGTCAGTGGAGGTGTTATTATATATATATGACTATAAATATGAAGATTTTACTCAGGCTGGAATGTTTCACATATCTTTTTGTATGTGTAAGAATAATGCATTGATGAAAACAGGCACTTTTGGAGCGAAAATCTCCTGTTTATTCATATTTTTTATTTGGCTTTCATTGCACATGTATTTATATGGACTGAATTTGGTTTAGACATATTGAATGAACACAACCCGGGAAAAAAAATCTAAATCGTGTTTAAATTAAATAACGAAAAAAATGATTCTTTATAACATGCAACACATCTCAACAGATTTTATTTAATTTTTTATCATTTGTATTTTAATTGCATAACATATAGCTGTCTTTTGTTGTTGTACCTTTTACTTTGTAAAGCACTTTGGTCAAGTTTTAAATGTGCTATATAAATAAAATTGACATTGACAAATCTATAAAATATAAATATTTGTGTATGAAATCTGTAATATTATCACGTGTATTATCTAGGTGAGAAAAACCTTGTGCATAAATCTAATTCTGGCATCATTTGGGGTGTTTTTTTTTCACAGCAGAGGAAGGTTTAAGAAAGTAAATGCACCTAAACCTCGAGGGAGCGACGCTGCGGTCTCACTGAAACAAATGGCGTGCCAGGAGGTTTGTTGGTTTTAGCCACTTTTCAACCCAGTCTGTCAGAAAGATCATTAACACTGACTTGTGGTAATTAAAATTCTGCACATGTGGAGAGTGTGTGAAAATACTGTGGTTCCTGTCACCATTGACCTTTACAAATAATCATGTGGTCGCTTATGAGTGTAACAACATTTTTTTAGTTGCTAGTTTATTTAACTTTGTGCGGTCGTATTTTTGCTGTACATAAAAAGGAGGGAAAAGTAAAAACCAAACTACCGACCATTTAAAAGAGTTTTAAATAAGTGTCACTCACCCCCCCCCCCCCCACGTGGTTTGTGCACAGGGCCATCTGACCGCGACGCTCCTGACCTCCATCCTGGCGGCGGTGCTGGGCTCCCTGCAGATCGGATACCACACGGGCAACATCAACGCTCCAGCCAAGGTGAATTTTTATTTACTTGGTATTTCACTTTTATTTGAATTCGGCCTTAAAACAAACCTGAAGATTTTCTACATTTTTCACAATACTTCAACCAGCCCCCCTCAAAGATTTGAGCTTTTTAATTCCTGGAGGAATCCAATTATTTTTTTAAAACAACAATGTGATATAGATTTTTACATAAAGTTTTGATTACAAGCTTGATTACAATGATTTTAAGTTCTATTAATCGTATATTTAATGATGCAGTTTGCCCCTTTTTTTTTTACAATTGTTGTTTAGATCATTGAAGAGTTCTTCAATCACACCTGGAGAGCCAGACACAACCAGACGATTTCCGATCACAGCCTGACTCTGCTGTGGTCCCTCTCAGTCAGCATTAAGGACTTCGGAGCCTTGCTTGGTTCCCTGGGAGTCAAATTTCTGGCAGATTCCTATGGAAGGTAAGAAAGACAGAAACAATGACTCATGTTTCCCAGCATTTCTATATTTATTTTATCTTTTCATTTCTCCCCTCATCCCCTTCAGGCGTAACTCCATCCTAATAGTGAACGGTCTGTCCGTGGTGGGAACGTGTCTGATGTGCGCATCCAAAGCCAGCGAGTCGTTTGAAGTCCTCATCCTGGGACGCTTGGTGTTCGGCCTGTTCTGCGGCCTCGTGATGAGTCTCAATCCCCTGTACATCCAGGAAGTGTCCCCCACCAACCTCAGGGGGGCCTTCGCTACACTCAACCAAGTGTCCTTTGCCTTGGGAATCCTCGTGGGAATGGTGAGGAGGGAGCTGGAAGTCTTTTGTATCGAGTGAAAAGGTTCAGTGTGTGATAAAGTGCAGGATTAGTCACCAAACAGCCATTTGTAGGCATTCTGCAGTTGTGTCAGTTGTGTGTTATCATATTTAAGGCTCCACAAGATTGTGACTGTTATAGTTCAAATGTAAATATGTGGATATGAAGTGAAACGTGTGAGACAATCCTGTTTGTTGCAGGTGGCTGGTCTGGAGACGGTGCTGGGTACAGAGCATCACTGGGCCATGATGCTGTCCCTGTCTCTTGTTCCCGCGCTGGCACAGTACCTGGTCCTTCCTTTCTGCCCCGAGAGCCCTCGATACCTGCTCTTCAACCGCAGAGAGGAGAGCAAGGCCGAGGCTGGTGGGTACCGCTGTCTCTGGAGTTTTATGAAACTCAGGTTTATTACCAGCTTTTAGATTTGTGGCTGACTTCCAGGAATCCAACCATCAAAATGCTTTTAAAGGGGACATATGTTGCTTTTTCAGTTTCCTCCTTTCCTAGAAAGCATAGTACAGGTTATTGTCAATGTAAAACAACACACTGCTCCTGAATCTCCTGAAACACCTTGTCAGTAGTCTGATTTCTGCATACATCTTCACACTCTAACCCTGCAGCTCTGCTGAGGCTGAGAGGCAGCACAGAGAAGGTGTCTGCTGAGCTGGAGGAGATGAAGGAAGAGGCCGCTCACACTCAAACAGGTGTCACCATCCACGAGTTCTTCAAGAAGCGCAGATACAAGCAGCCAATCATCATCGTGCTATTCGTCAACTTGGGCAGTCAACTGTCCGGATTCAACGCGGTGAGTCGTGTGGCGTTAATTTGTTATTTGTGTGAAGTTTTAACAAAGGGCAAAGGTCCTACTGGTTAAAAGCTTTTTCAGGAATTTGAAAGATGAAACTTTAATAAATGTGAACTGGTTTTAACTAATAATACTGTGGCCTTTGTGAGTGTAAAACAAATATTCTCATAGTGCAGCTCAGGCTTTTGCATGACTTGCTGACTGAGATGAATATTAAGCTGCCGCTCTGTGATATTTCCTCAATAAATTATTCAGCCTCAGCACTTCTCCCCAGCTCCCACTCGGATTCTGGGGCAGTGGGTCACATACCTCCATTCCTTAAAAAACACAGCGTTGCCCCAGTTACTCACTAAACTAAAGTACACTTCTGTTCTACTCTTCAAGATCATCAACTACTCCACCAGAATGTTCCAGGCCAACTTTGACCAGGCTAAATACCTGACTTTGGGCGTCGGAGCAGTCAATGTGACCTTCACCTTGGTGGCAGTAAGTACAACATCTGCTGATCCTTGTAACAATATGATTTACATCTGTTGTAACGTGGCTGCTCAGCATCAACTCAAGAGACTGATTGATAAACTGTAAATAGACTAAAAGTTGATTCACATTTTGTTGATTTTCAAGCTGCACTAAAGTCTTGGACTAAAGATGAAGTGGTGTCAGCGTTTCCTCGTGAATGGGGTTTTACAGCTTGAACCACAACAGGATAATGTTGCATTTTGATTCAAAAAGCTGGATGAGCGGAGTCACCACTGTGTTATTCTTTCCCCTCCAGTTCTTCCTGATGGAAAGGGCAGGGAGGAGGAGACTGCTGCTGACTGGTTTCATCTCCATTGCTGTGTGCAACTTACTCATGACCATAGTTGATTCTGTCCTGGTAAGATGGTTTCATTCAGTGTGATGGCTATTATCATTTAGCAAAAAGGTTATTTTCTAATACTGGATATGCAGGATGGCAAATTTTAACACTTGCTAGAATGGTTCAAGGGGTGTAAATATAGATTGTGGTACCTTATTGAGTACTATGATGTAATAATTGATAGTTTTTAAAGGAATGTACAAGACCTTTCAAAACAGTACATTTGAAAAATGTCATGTCAAGTTATAATACGCGTCTAATTTGACAGTAACTTGTCTTCCACCGTCCAGTACCTGGCCCCACAGCTGCGGAGCCTGCTGGTCCTGCTGGTTTTCTGCCTGATTTCAGCCTACGAGCTGGGCCCTGGACCCATCTCCTGGTTCATCGCTGCCGAGCTGTTCGACCAGCCTGGCAGACCCATCGCCATGGCCTTCACCAGCATGCTCAACTGGGGCGGGAAGTTTGTTCTGGCACTTCTCTTTCCTCCATTACTGGTAGGTTTATACTGTATGACTGAGCGACACTTCAGGGGAAACTTTACAGGGGATTTCTTGTTTGCTTTTACTTTTAATCGCTTGTTCACAGAGCCCAGCAGAGGTAATCACCACGTGTACCAGCAGATGACACTGTTGTGTAGTCAAAGTCACAGTGTTACATTATTATATCATAAAACTATTCAGTTAAATAAAGGTCAAATAACCCGATCATAAAAAATCTTTGTCTGTCTCATAAACAGAAAATCTGTGGGGAGTACGTCTACCTCCTCTTCATGACCATGGCTCTGGTCGCCTTCATCTTCACGTGGTTTCGCCTCCCGGAGACAAAAGGGCGCACATTTGATGACATTGCAGAGGAGTTCAGAGGAGCGGATGAAATTCCTTTGCACAATAAGATTGGATTCAACACTTTCAACTGAAGGACCTGTTTTACATCTGGTCATAGTCGCACTGTTAAAGGGTCAGCTCACCCAATTCTTGCCAAAAATGTTTTTACCAAATCTTATTGGTAATCAACCAAATATTGTCTATGCTGCCATATTTGTTCAGTAGTATCTCAAGTAAAAAAAAAAGTAAAAATAAAAAAGTAAAACTGTTTCTAGAACGACAACAAAAAACAAAACTCTCTTCTGTAATTTTGGTGAACTGCAGTCCCATGGCAGAGGACAAACTGTGGTTACACCAGGAGGGAACCATTGAGTCACCAGAGAAGGTTGTGTGCGTCCGGATTTCTTCACAGGCAAACAGCAGCAGACTGTCCAGTATATTATTATATTACGACTAAAATTGGATTTGTTCTCTCTGTAGTAAATTAATTTGGCCGATGGTTTTGTTTTGGACACAAAAAGAGTTACGCCACACAGACCTCAACATCATGTTTTTTGAGTTCCTGTTTCTGCTGGATTGTCATTTTTGTAAATAAATATGTTAAGTCAAGTGGGTCAAGATCTCAACTGAATTTTATCAAACTAAATATTACCAATCAAAAGCCTTTGATTGACCAATAAGATAATATTGTTTGTGTGTTTTACTGTGATCAACCTAACAGTGATTGAATCTGATAATCATTCCTGATTCTAATTCCCACAGCGTACGTAGGAGAAGCTAACGTCTGTTCCCGATTCCCCCTCGAACCAGTCGCACCGATGAAAAGTCTCATGTTCCTACAGCACAGACACGGCAGCAGGGACGTTCATTATTAGCCTGTGAAATCTCGCATATCTCTGAACTGTGTACACTCATAAAGCGTCTGTGAAAGCCAACCACAGCTATGTGAATGAATATTGCAGTCAATGTATTCCACAGTGACGTGCAGAAACCCCTGAGGGAGAAGAGCCAGGTGATCAGAGGACCAGAGGGCAGAATTTAAATTCAAATTACTGCAGTTGTTCATTCAAAGTCAGCTTCTAATAACCTCCTTTTAAAACCTATGTAGGAAGACAGTGCCATCTAGTGGACTAAACCGTGCAGGAGATGTAAATCAAACAGTCAAATTCTGTTGAACACCAAAGTACGTTTCTGGAAATATGCGAGTTAGTAAATCCTTGATGCTTAAAGGGAATTGGTTTAGTAAAGCCTTAAATATGATAAAAATTAAATCTTCATATGAAAGCAAACAGGGAGCAAAGTCAAGTGTTTATGTTATATGATCACATTTTCTTGAACCATGTTGAGTTTTATACAGCAGCAGAAACACGCCCACCTGCAACTCTTCATTTGTGTGTCTCCACTCACATTTGAGGCTCTGACCTTCAGAACATGGACGTGATCAATCAGGATCTCACCTTGTTTCTAGTTCTGTTTTTGATGACAGGTAAAGTAGAGGGGACGGATCTCACTGCACAATAGTCTGCTACTAGCTGTTATTTCAGGGATGACAGGTGAAATTGACAATTGTTTAAAAGTGGGGGAAAAAAGTTTCCCACGTGGTAACATTTACTGTTTAACACACAGATCTAACTGATGCGGGTGATGTCACGCAGACCTCCACACTGTGGAAGAAAAGGGGCGACAATGCAACAATACACTGCAGCCACACCAAGGGTAGTGACTACTACCAGATGTACTGGTACAGGCAGATGCCGGGAGAAACTATGAAACACATCGCATCAGCAGTATTTGGCAGCTATTGCGACTATGGAGATTCCAGCAGAGACAAATTCTCAGTCGAAAAACCAGCTGCTCAGCGTGGGACACTGACGGTGAAGCATCTAGAGCCAGGGGATAAAGGCTTGTATTTCTGTGCTGTGAGTCAACACAGTGGCACAGACACACTTGACAGCTGAACAAAAACTACAGTGCACAGTTTTCATATGGTCACTGAAACTAATCATCTGGATTACTGTGAGGGACCTCAAACACCACACATACAGGTACTGCCACGTTTGTCTTTGATTCGCCACGTCAAGTTTTGTACCAAAGTGCCAGAGTTAACTTTCAAGACTGCTGAAAAAAGTCTGTGTCACCGTTAAGATGTGTTGACATGGCATGCTCAGGTTTTGAGGTCTTACCTTAGGCATCGTAGTTGTGTTGATTAAAGCACATACGCAGAATAAACCAATGTTATTAGAGACTAAAGCTGAAGAGAGTCGCTTAAAATCATCATAGTGTAGGATTTCTTTTTACACCAGCAGGGGGACACAAACCTCAACAAATACCTACTTATTCATGACAGTATAACAACCCCCCCCTAGGCTGACACCACCCCTCTTTAATACCATGATACTGAAGCACTCTCATCCCCAAGTGCTGAATCCACAGAACCTGACAGGAAAACGTTTTAAACATGATCTTCATGGTCTTCATATTTTGTTGTCTTCATTTGCCAGGAAACAAGGGTAAGAAAAACCACATGAGCAGGACAAGATCAAAGTTGATGATGATTTCTGAATTTAAAATTTCTTCTGCTCTCCCCCCCGCACAGGCACCTACGACACCAAAGATGTTGTCCAAAAGCCTGCTTCCATTTTGAAAAGAACCGGTGAATCTGTTGACAGTGAGATAAACTGCTCACACAACATAAAAGACTTAGATGTAATTCTCTGGTACAAACAAGACGAACACAATCTGCAGTACCTGGGATATCTGAATCGGAAAATCTCATTGATGGAGAACGACCTACCAGGACAAATCAGCTTTGATGGAGATGGTCAAAAATACTCAGACCTCACTGTTTCTAATCTTTCATTAAGCGACAGTGGTGTGTATTTCTGTGCAGTCAGACAACACAGTGCTGCAAAGTGCCCGCAAGTCAACGCAAAAACCTCCGAGTCAACCCCAGACAAACAGGATGTTCAGGAGCCCGAACACCTGCAGTCAAGCCTCCAGCTCCACTGAAGATTTGATCAACTTCCCTGTCACAGTTTTAACCTTTTCTGACACAACACTGTTTGTTTTAGTTGAAATAAAGTTTGTTTTAAACTCTAACTCAAAGATGCCTCCCAAAGTCCGAGCTGATCAATTGTAGACAAAGGCGTGTTTATACCCTCCACATAATTATATAACAGTCAAACTCATTTGCTCATAATCATTGTACCATAAAACATTCCACTGAAAGCCTGATCATCACAAGTTAAACACTAGCTGAGAAGAAAATGAATGAAATACAGAGACTTCAGTTTTAAAAAGCTACTGTACGCTCCTAAAAATGCTAACATCATAGATATTGACATTGCAGCTTTCCAGGTGAAGGCACTGACACCTCCCCTGTTTCTTAACAGTGATGAAACTGTGATCTGCTCTCGTCCACAGAAGCTTAACTGACAGTAGCAGGGGGGGTGCTGATGATAGAGTCTCCATTCTGAATGCATTAAATATGATCTTCACTGTCTTCATCGTTTGTTTCCTTCACGTCCCAGGGAACAAGGGTGAGTTTTATTAGCAGAGGACGACGCCGCGCACAGCTAATAATTTCAGCACTTAAAATCTCTTCTGCTCTTTTTCCACAGGCGCCTTTGACACCAAACGTATTGTCCAAACGCCTCTTTCCATCATTAAGAGAGCTGGTGAATCTGTGGACAGTGAGATCGACTGCTCACACGACACAGACAACTTTGAAAACATTCTCTGGTACAAGCAAGAGCAACACAAAGCTCCAAAGTACCTGGGACATCTCAATCTAAACTTCCCGTACACCGAGGCTGGCACGCGAGGAAAAATCAGCCTTAAAGGAGATGGACGTAAACATTCCAACCTCACTGTTTCCAATCTTTCATTAAGCGACAGTGGTGTGTATTTCTGTGCAGCCAGACGACACAGTGCTGCAGAGTCTACCCAAGTCCACACAAAAACCTCAGAGTCAACCCCAGACAAAGAGGATGTTCAGGCAGCTGAACACCTGCAGTCAGGCCTACAGCTAAACTGAAGATCGTATCAACTGATGTGTCTTTCTGACCTTTTCTGGGGTCATCACGTCACCACAGTTGAACATCATGTTGTCATAACAGTCTTTGGCTGTGCTGAACATAATGTCTGAGTTGATAAAAGCCAGACTTGGATTTACTCACTAGTTTTTATACTTCTACTTGAGTACTACAGGCAAAGCCTTCCATTTTTTAAGATCAACACAGAAAAAATCTGGACATAAAATCTGTCGTCCCCAGCCTGATCTGTACCGCACCAATTAACAAGTCGTAACCCCCCATGATGTCAACCATTGGTTTGTGAAATACCTTCTTGAAACCACCATCTTTATTTTTCCCTTTTGAAACCAGAAGCAGCCACACAGGAGCAAGACTTAGAGCCTACACCTGCCATTGAATGAGAGTTGCTGTTAATCACATGGTTTCCAGGCCCCATTGCATACAGTGCTTTTTCATCTGTTTGACTCTAAATGGGACCATCATGCTATAATGAGGAAGACTTGGAACCTGCGATTGAGACTGTAAACTCCTTAGGAAAATGGTCTATGCCAGTTTAACCACCATGAAAACACAGACAGATTTACATGTGGTGACACTCCCACCTTCAACTCTTCATGACGCTGTAACATACGAGGACTCAAACACTTTCTGACTGACATGGATATTACCAGCATCAAACAAGACCTTCTCATATCATGTGTCCTTTTTCTGTGGACTACAGGTAATATACAATACAAATCTACCAATTAATATTAAAACTTTACATCAAATTACTCATGTTCTTATTATAGTTGATCTTTCTTTTTTTGTTTGTTGATAACGTGACGGTAATTACACACAGGTCTGTCTGATGGCAACGAGGTCACCCAAACACCCATACTGTGGAAAAACACGGGTGAAAATGCAACAATACACTGCAGCCACACCAAGGGTGTCTCCTTTTACCAGATGTACTGGTACAGGCAGCTCCCGGGAGAGACGCTGAAGCAAATACTGTTTATGTCTTCAAACACAAACCGTGAATATGAAACTGGATTCAGTGAAGGGAAGTTCTCAGCCACCAAGCCTGATGCGTTCAGTGGGACATTGACAGTAAAGAATCTGGTGCAGGATGACAAAGGCTTGTATTTCTGTGCAGTCAGTGAACACAGTGACACACACTCACAGGGTAGATGAACAAAAACACCAGTGCAATGCCAGCACACCTCCATCCTTCTCTCTCACATGCTTTAGGGGGACCTCAAGCATCATAAATACTCCCAGTTGCTTTTTGATTTCCTGCCAGACTTTTGAATACAGCTGCAGGATCAAACGTCACAAACTGCAGCGACACTCCCATCAACAACTCTTCAGATCTCTGCAACTAACCTGACAGTTACACACACTTGATCCAACATGGTCGCCTCAGCTCTTTGACAATGTTTGGAAGAAAGGTGACTTACAATAAGGAGTTGTTGTTTCACAGAGTTCACCTGTTGCTTTGGTGATGACAGAGTTTTAGAGTCGTCTACTTTAACATTTCCATTAACTGTTATACACGGGTTTTACCGGTGGAAGCGATGTCACATAAAACTCTACACTATGGAAAAGACAAAGGTTAAAAGTGTGACAAGACACAGCAGCCACACCAAGGGGGTCAAACACTAGCAGATGTACCGGTTCATTCATTATTACATTTAATAGAGGCATTGTCATTTTGTTATAAAAGAGGTAAATATTCTTTCTGTTGGTGTATAACATTGTTAAACTCTTTGTCCCTATTTTAATTCCATTAACCTTTCAACACAATTCCCTCCGAATTTTAGCAGGAAAGCAAGAGTGCTGGAAAAGCTCTTATTATGAAAGTTAATTCTTGACTATTAAAACAATGGTTTGACAAAATAAGAGTTTAGGGCCACTCAGTGGACCCTCAGTACACAGCACATCACAGCAGTCATACGAGGTGGTACAGGAAGAGGATGATGTGTGTACGGGTTACCAGGAAACAGAGGTGTGACTTAAGAAGAACAGCATATGCAGCCATGAAAACACACCACAGATGATCGTTCCTAAAGTCAGCCATGAAAGACAACAAGATGATCACACTCTTCTACATAACCTTTAATATCGTACTGGTCTCAGGTAATGAAATAATGTTCAGAGATAATCTCAAACTACTGCGTTCCTTAATGTTTAAACTCAAAGGGATGGAACAAAAACACTCAGGAAATACAAAATGAATGTCCTGTTCATTTACTAGATTCTGCTTATAGGTAATATAAACACAATTGTTAAAGAAATCTTTATTCATCTCTTTATTTACTATGTAATCTTGCAGGTGCACTGCCAGTGACAATTTTAATCTGTTTTTCAAAGTGTTCATGCTCATATTGTAGTTAAAAGCTTCATTTATCTTTTTTCCACAGGTTCCTCTCTCAGTCACAAAGTCCAGCAGAGTCCAGCTAACATTTACAAGCAACCAGCAGAAACAGCCAAAATCAGCTGTTCACACAGTATTGACAACTATGATCGAATCTTCTGGTACAAGCAGATAAATAACACACAGCTTCAGCTCCTGGGATACATGGTAATTAACAAGGAATACCCAGAGCCTGGATCTGGTGTGAAAATGGACGGGAGCGCGAATAAAGATCAGACGTGCACATTAACAATCGAAGGACTGAACCTGAGCAGCAGTGCAGTGTATTTCTGTGCTGCTAGTTTACACAGTGAAACACATCATCTGCTCCTCAGTACAAAAACCTGCACATGAGGTTCTTTCATCAGCTGCCAGCACCTTACACACGCACCCTCCTCTCATTAGGTGGCAGTATTTGTACTTTCTGTTACTCTGAACCAGTGATCACCAACCTTTTCGAGCCAAAGATCACTTTTAAATTCCAAACGTAAGCTGAGATCTACCACCCTGATGTCTTCCAAAAAACCCACTTAGGAGGGTCATATTTATTAGTTTTTGCATTTTCTGTTAAAGGCTGAATGTACAAGCATAAATATACACAAAGAAAAGCAGTTGTGCAACTTTATCTATTCAATGCACAATATTCACATTAATATCAATTCATATTTACAGCATCTGTTCAGTGCACAATATTTAGCTTCAGTTCAACAATATGTTCTGCAGAGGAGCTGCTGCTGCAGCACAATGTTTTTACATAGGCTTTGCCTTGAATATGGCCATAAATATGACTATTTCCTTGTCTGAAAGTATTCCTTGTACTCAAATAAATACAAGTACTAAACAGCATGAAGCCGTGCGTCTATCGCTCCTGCAAATATTTCACAATAAAAAACACTTTTTAAACAAAAGAAGGGATTCTGTCAAAAGAATCGCTGGAGTGCTTTTATTTTGAAACGCACGCAGAAAGTGGTTTTAACGTTTTAAAATGCATGTTTGGGACATAAAATCAACAGATAAACATTAAAACTCAGGTGAAAGATAATTTTCTCAGTTTACTGTTCAGTGAAACACAATGTTTATCTGTATATGACAGAAACCTATTTACAACACTTCCCGAACCCGTTTCAAAGTAAAAGCACTCCAGCCTTTCACTTTCTGAATCCATTCATTTGTTCTAACGGGGCTTTTATTGTTATCGATGGACTGGAAGATGCAGGTCTTCAGACCGTAGAGTCCTGGTGTTTAGTTTAGTACATAAACCGACTGGTTTCGAAGGCAATGCAGTCGATAAACCAGCGGCTCCGCCGCCAGTAGCCGACACTCTGTCGTTTGAACAACAGACAACTGACACACAGCTGATCTGCGGCGCAACCGCAGCCAGTGAGTCCAGAGAGTGCTGGGATCGACAGTGAAGATGTGAGATCGACCGGTAGATTGCGATCGACGGGTTCAGAGTCTGATCTATAGCGAGAGTTGATATGACAGTTATAAAGTTGAGAGAAGAGGGAGTTGACTCATACAGGAGGTGTAACTGCTGATGGACTGAAGAAAACACAATGATCCACTGCAACAAGGTTTAACCAAACAGCCAGAGAACACAAAATGATTGTCCTATTTTATTTCATCTTCAGCGTGACTTTAAACAATATTTTAGTTTCAGGTAACGTCAAAATTATTTAGTGAACTAATTTTTATAGTTTCCTGAATTTATTTTTCAAGATTTGTTTGTGTACATTAAGTCTCAAAATTATTTTGAGAACTTTTTATTTTATTTTACCACAGCTATTTCAATTCGATTTTGTGAGGTTTTATGTTTTTCTGTTCATCCGTGTTTATATTTTGTCTGATCTTTCTTGATCTTTTATCCACAGGTTCCTCTCTCAGTCACAAAGTCCAGCAGAGTCCAGCTAACATTAACAAGAAACCAGCAGAAACAGCCAAAATCACCAATTAACAAGTCGCAACCTCCCATGATGTCAACCATTGGTTTGTGAACTACCTTCTTGAAACCACCATCTTTATTTTTCCCTTTTGAAACCAGAAGCAGCCATACAGGAGCAAGACTTAGAGCCTACACCTGCCATTGAATGAGAGTTGCTGTTAATCACATGGTTTCCAGGCCCCATTGCAAAAAGTAATTTTTCATCTGTTTGACTCTAAATGGGACCATCATGCTATAATGAGGAAGACTTGGAACCTGCGATTGAGACTGTAAACTCCTTAGGAAAATGGTCTATGCCAGTTTAACCACCATGAAAACACAGACAGATTTACATGTGGTGACACTCCCACCTTCAACTCTTCATGACGCTGTAACATACGAGGACTCAAACACTTTCTGACTGACATGGATATTACCAGCATCAAACAAGACCTTCTCATATCATGTGTCCTTTTTCTGTGGACTACAGGTAATATACAATACAAATCTACCACTTAATATTAAAACTTTACATCAAATTACTCATGTTCTTATTATAGTTGATCTTTCTTTTTTTGTTTGTTGATAACGTGACGGTAATTACACACAGGTCTGTCTGATGGCAACGAGGTCACCCAAACACCCATACTGTGGAAAGACACGGGTGAAAATGCAACAATACACTGCAGCCACACCAAGGGTTCCACCTTTTACCAGATGTACTGGTACAGGCAGCTCCCGGGAGAGACGCTGAAGCAAATACTGTTTATGTCTTCAAACACAAACCGTGAATATGAAACTGGATTCAGTGAAGGGAAGTTCTCAGCCACCAAGCCTGATACGTACAGTGGGACATTGACAGTAAAGAATCTGGTGCCAGAAGACAAAGGCTTGTATTTCTGTGCAGTCAGTGAACACAGTGACACACACTCACAGGGTAGATGAACAAAAACCCCAGTGCAATGCCAGCACTCCTCCATCCTTCTCTCTCACATGCTTTAGGGGGACCTCAAGCATCATAAATACTCCCAGTTGCTTTTTGATTTCCTGCCAGACTTTTGAATACAGCTGCAGGATCAAACGTCACAAACTGCAGCGACACTCCCATCAACAACTCTTCAGATCTCTGCAACTAACCTGACAGTTACACAGACTCGATCCAACATGGTCGCCTCAGCTCTTTGACAATGTTTGGAAGAAAGGTGAATGACAATAAGAAGTTGTTGTTTCACAGACTTCACCTGTGGCTTTGGTGATGACAGAGTTTTAGAGTCGTCTACTTTAGCATTTCCATTAACTGTTATACACAGGTTTTACCGGTGGAAGCGATGTCACATAAAACTCTACACTATGGAAAAGACAAAGGTAAAAGTGCGACAAGACACAGCAGCCACACCAAGGGGGTCAAACACGAGCAGATGTACTGGTTCATTCATTATTACATTTAATAGAGGCATTGTCATTTTGTTATAAAATAAGTAAATATTCTTTCTGTTGGTGTATAACATTGTTAAACTCTTTGTCCCTATTTTAATTCCATTAACCTTTCAACACAATTCCCTCGGAATTTTAGCAGGAAAGCAAGAGTGCTGGAAAAGCTCTTATTATGAAAGTTAATTCTTGACTATTCAAACAATGGTTTGACAAAATAAGAGTTTAGGGCCACTCAGTGGACCCTCAGTACACAGCACAGCACAGCAGTCATACGAGGTGGTACAGGAAGAGGATGATGTGTGTACGGGTTACCAGGAAACAGAGGTGTGACTTAAGAAGAACAGCATATGCAGCCATGAAAACACACCACAGATGATCGTTCCTAAAGTCAGCCATGAAAGACAACAAGATGATCACACTCTTCTACATAACCTTTAATATCGTACTGGTCTCAGGTAATGAAATAACGTTCAGAGATAATCTCAAACTACTGCGTTCCTTAATGTTTTAACTCAAAGGGATGGAACAAAAACACTCAGGAAATACAAAATGATTGTCCTGTTCATTTACTAGATTCTGCTTATAGGTAATATAAACACAATTGTTAAAGAAATCTTTATTCATGTCTTTATTTACTATGTAATCTTGCAGGTGCACTGCCAGTGACAATTTTAATCTGTTTTTCAAAGTGTTCATGCTCATATTGTAGTTAAAAGCTTAATTTATCTTTTTTCCACAGGTTCCTCTCTCAGTCACAAAGTCCAGCAGAGTCCAGCTAACATTTACAAGCAACCAGCAGAAACAGCCAAAATCAGCTGTTCACACAGTATTGACAACTACAATGTAATCCTCTGGTACAAGCAGATAAATAACACACAGCTTCAGCTCCTGGGATACATGTTAGTTAACTCTGGAGTTTCAGAGCCTGGATCTGGTGTGAAAATGGAAGGGAGCGCGAATAAAGATCAGACGTGCACATTAACAATCGAAGGACTGAACCTGAGCAGCAGTGCAGTGTATTTCTGTGCTGCTAGTTTACACAGTGAAACACATCATCTGCTCCTCAGTACAAAAACCTGCACATGAGGTTCTTTCATCAGCTGCCAGCCCCTTACACACGCACCCTCCTCTCATTAGGTGGCAGTATTTGTACTTTCTGTTACTCTGAACTGTAGCGAGAGTTGATATGACAGTTATAAAGTTGAGAGAAGAGGGAGTTGACTGATGCAGGAGGTGTAACTGCTGATGGACTGAAGAAAACACAATGATCCACTGCAACAAGGTTTATCCAAACAGCCAGAGAACACAAAATGATTGTCCTATTTTATTTCATCTTCAGCGCGACTTTAAACAATATTTTGGTTTCAGGTAACGTCCAAAATATTTTGTGAACTTTTTCATATAGTTTCCTGAATTTTTTTTTCAAGATTTTGTTGTGTACATTAAGTCTCTCAAAATAATTGAGAGAAATTTGTATTGTATTTTACCACAGCTATTTCTGTTAGATTTTGTGAGGTTTCATGTTTCTCAGTTTTTTAATTCATCAGTGTTTGTATTTTGTCTGATTCTTTCTTGATCTTTTTTCCACAGGTTCCTCTCTCAGTCACAAAGTCCAGCAGAGTCCAGCTAACATTTACAAGCAACCAGCAGAAACAGCCAAAATCAGCTGTTCACACAGTATTGACAACTACAATGTAATCCTCTGGTACAAGCAGATAAATAACACACAGCTTCAGCTCCTAGGATACATGTTTGGAAACAAGGAATACCCAGAGACTGGATCTGGTGTAAAAATGGACGGGAACGCGAGAAAAGATCAGACGTGCACATTAACAATTGAAGAACCTGAACAGCAGTGCAGTGTATTTCTGTGCTGCTAGTTTACACAGTGAAACACATCATCTGCTCCTCAGTACAAAAACCTGCACATGAGATTCTTTCATCAGCTGCCAGCCCCTTACACACGCACCCTCCTCTCATTAGGTGGCAGTATTTGTACTTTCTGTTACTCTGAACCAGTGATCACCAACCTTTTCGAGCCAAAGATCACTTTTAAATTCCAAACGTAAGCTGAGATCTACCACCCTGATGTCTTCCAAAAAACCCACTTAGGAGGGTCATATTTATTAGTTTTTGCATTTTCTGTTAAAGGCTGAATGTACAAGCATAAATATACACAAAGAAAAGCAGTTGTGCAACTTTATCTATTCAATGCACAATATTCACATTAATATCAATTCATATTTACAGCATCTGTTCAGTGCACAATATTTAGCTTCAGTTCAACAATATGTTCTGCAGAGGAGCTGCTGCTGCAGCACAATGTTTTTACATAGGCTTTGCCTTGAATATGGCCATAAATATGACTATTTCCTTGTCTGAAAGTATTCCTTGTACTCAAATAAATACAAGTACTAAACAGCATGAAGCCGTGCGTCTATCGCTCCTGCAAATATTTCACAATAAAAAACACTTTTTAAACAAAAGAAGGGATTCTGTCAAAAGAATCGCTGGAGTGCTTTTATTTTGAAACGCACGCAGAAAGTGGTTTTAACGTTTTAAAATGCATGTTTGGGACATAAAATCAACAGATAAACATTAAAACTCAGGTGAAAGATAATTTTCTCAGTTTACTGTTCAGTGAAACACAATGTTTATCTGTATATGACAGAAACCTATTTACAACACTTCCCGAACCCGTTTCAGGGTAAAAGCACTCCAGCCTTTCACTTTCTGAATCCATTCATTTGTTCTAACGGGGCTTTGATTGTTATCGATGGACTGGAAGATGCAGGTCTTCAGACCGTAGAGTCCTGGTGTTTAGTTTAGTACATAAACCGACTGGTTTCGAAGGCAATGCAGTCGATAAACCAGCAGCTCCGCCGCCAGTAGCCGACACTCTGTCGTTTGAACAACAGACAACTGACACACAGCTGATCTGCGGCGCAACCGCAGCCAGTGAGTCCAGAGAGTGCTGGGATCGACAGTGAAGATGTGAGATCGACCGGTAGATCGCGATCGACGGGTTCAGAGTCTGATCTATAGCGAGAGTTGATATGACAGTTATAAAGTTGAGAGAAGAGGGAGTTCACTCATACAGGAGGTGTAACTGCTGATGGACTGAAGAAAACACAATGATCCACTGCAACAAGGTTTAACCAAACAGCCAGAGAACACAAAATGATTGTCCTATTTTATTTCATCTTCAGCGTGACTTTAAACAATATTTTGGTTTCAGGTAACGTCAAAATTATTTAGTGAACTAATTTTTATAGTTTCCTGAATTTATCTTTCAAGATTTGTTTGTGTACATTAAGTCTCAAAATTATTTTGAGAACTTTTTATTTTATTTTACCACAGCTATTTCAATTCGATTTTGTGAGGTTTTATGTTTTTCTGTTCATCCGTGTTTATATTTTGTCTGATCTTTCTTGATGTTTTATCCACAGGTTCCTCTCTCAGTCACAAAGTCCAGCAGAGTCCAGCTAACATTAACAACAAACCAGCAGAAACAGCCAAAATCACCAATTAACAAGTCGCAACCTCCCATGATGTCAACCATTGGTTTGTGAACTACCTTCTTGAAACCACCATCTTTATTTTTTCCTTTTGAAATCAGGAGCAGCCATACAGGAGCAAGACTTAGAGCCTACACCTGCCATTGAATGAGAGTTGCTGTTAATCACATGGTTTCCAGGCCCCATTGCAAAAAGTAATTTTTCATCTGTTTGACTCTAAATGGGACCATCATGCTATAATGAGGAAGACTTGGAACCTGCGATTGAGACTGTAAACTCCTTAGGAAAATGGTCTATGCCAGTTTAACCACCATGAAAACACAGACAGATTTACATGTGGTGACACTCCCACCTTCAACTCTTCATGACGCTGTAACATACGAGGACTCAAACACTTTCTGACTGACATGGATATTACCAGCATCAAACAAGACCTTCTCATATCATGTGTCCTTTTTCTGTGGACTACAGGTAATATACAATACAAATCTACCACTTAATATTAAAACTTTACATCAAATTACTCATGTTCTTATTATAGTTGATCTTTCTTTTTTTGTTTGTTGATAACGTGACGGTAATTACACACAGGTCTGTCTGATGGCAACGAGGTCACCCAAACACCCATACTGTGGAAAGACACGGGTGAAAATGCAACAATACACTGCAGCCACACCAAGGATTCCACCTTTTACCAGATGTACTGGTACAGGCAGCTCCCGGGAGAGACGCTGAAGCAAATACTGTTTATGTCTTCAAACACAAACCGTGAATATGAACCTGGATTCAGTGAAGGGAAGTTCTCAGCCACCAAGCCTGATGCGTTCAGTGGGACATTGACAGTAAAGAATCTGGTGCCAGATGACAAAGGCTTGTATTTCTGTGCAGTCAGTGAACACAGTGACACACACGCACAGGGTAGATGAACAAAAACCCCAGTGCAATGCCAGCACTCCTCCATCCTTCTCTCTCACATGCTTTAGGGGGACCTCAAGCATCATAAATACTCCCAGTTGCTTTTTCATTTCCTGCCAGACTTTTGAATACAGCTGCAAGATCAAACGTCACAAACTGCAGCGACACTCCCATCAACAACTCTTCAGATCTCTGCAACTAACCTGACAGTTACACACACTTGATCCAACATGGTCGCCTCAGCTCTTTGACAATGTTTGGAAGAAAGGTGACTTACAATTAGGGCTGAACGATTAATTGCATTTGCGATAAAATCGCGATATGATAAAACGCGATTTTCTAACCGCAACGTGCGCGATTACAATGTGCGAAAGAGAGTAGGGCACTGGGCTGCATCTACATTTCATGCTGCCCTTTAACCTGTTACAATGGCCTCTGGCTCAACGGAACAGTCAGAAACTGACACAACTGAGACTTTAGTCACGAAGAGGAACAGCACGTCGGTGGTGTGGAATTATTTTGGCTTCAAAAAAGATGATGCTGCGCAGTGTCAGGTGTTGTGCAGAGCATGCCGTGCTACCGTTGCTACTTCACGGGGTAACACTACAAACTTGTTCCAGCACTTAAAAAAATACCATAAAACCATGTACGACAGTTGTATGGCCAAAATGCCGAGCACCAGTGCGCCAGACAAGCCAAATACCTCAAGACAGGGATCACTGACCGAAATGTTTGATCGTGTCACTCCATATGACCGCAATTCAAAACAGCACGGGGAAATCACTCGGGCGATAACCGACTTCATAGCTAAAGATATGGTGCCTCTCAGCACGGTGACCAAGCCTGGGTTCACGGCATTGATAAATACGCTTGATAAACGGTACAGTATACCCTCCCGTACATACTTCAGTCAGACTGCCATACCGGAGCTGTACAAAAAGTGCAAAGAGAAAGTTGCCGCGGAGCTTAAAACGGTGGAGTTTTTTGCTACTACTACTGATATGTGGTCAAGCCGCACATCTGAGCCTTACCAGAGTCTTACAGTCCATTCTATTGATGAAGATTTCAACCTCAAAGCTCGCTGCCTACAAGCTGCGTACTTCCCAGACGACCACACAGGGGAAAATATTGCAGCCGGCCTGAGAGAGGGGTTTGCCAGCTGAGATCTCCACGAGGAGAAACACGTCGGCATCACGACGGACAACGCGTCAAATATGTTGCTGGCTGCACGGCTTAATGAATGGACGAGGGTCCAGTGTTTTGGGCACAGATTACATCTTGCCATTGGTAAGTTATAATGTCGTGTGTGTGTGTGTGTGTGTGTGTGTGTGTGTGTGTGTGTGTGTGTGTGTGTGTGTGCAAGAGAGAGAGAGATTCACCAATTTACAGAAATCAGTGTAGGCCTATAGTATAAAAATCGAATGTGTTGATTAGTAATCAGGAAGCTGAATATACAAATATATAAATTATGTTGAGTTGTGGAAAGTGGGTGGGATGAAAGAAATTCATACTTCCCCCCATTCCTTTTCGAATATGTAAATTGAAATATGTGTTTTGATTTTATGTGCTTATATGTCTGTCTGTGGTGGAATGCCCACCTGCATTTATTTTATTTTTTTTACATGTTCGAAATAAACACACAAACTGTTTATGTGTTGTGTGTGTGTGAGATAGAGAGAGGACAGGGGTGTGGATGTGTGTATTTCAGAATGACAGAGAATGTGAGTGTGTAATGGTGATAGCCTTGTATCACAAAACCCAAATTGTTTGTAATACACTACTTTTTATTTCTTTCAGAAAATGCACTCAAAGATGACAGAGTGTCAAGGGCAACAGCACTGTGCAGGAAGCTGGTGGGGCACTTTTCCCACAGTTGGAAGAAGAAGGCAGCACTGACGGAGGCACAGAGGGATCTCAAACTCCCTGAGCACAACCTCATAACTGAGTGCTCAACAAGATGGGGATCTAAAGAAATGATGATTGTCAGGGTGCTTGAACAGGCCAAAGCCATTTCTCAGGTATTGTCTGGTGATCGATACGCATGCTCCCTCATCCCAACCTGGATGGATATTGACGTGTTGGAGTCAATTCACAAGGCACTGCATCCTCTACTGGAATTTACAGATGCTCTTTCTGGAGAGGAATATGTGAGCATCTCCTACCTCAAGCCAGTTCTCCACCTTTTTGCCACATCAGTCCTGGCTGAAGATGCTGAGGACACTGACCTGACTAAATCAATAAAAACCAAAGTCCTAGCATACCTCAATAACAAATATGGAAACCCAAACATCCAGGAACTTTTGGATGTTGCCTGTTTCCTGGACCCTAGGTTCAAAACACAGTTCATCAGTACTGACAACATCCCTGCCATCAAGACCCGACTGAAGACAGAGATGGTAGACTTAGCAAAACGTACATATCATCGGGTAAATGATAATTATGTATTTCACAAAAACTCCATCTCCAGCTTTGTTCCCATTTTAGTTTCATTAACCTTTAAACACAATCCCCTCCGGATTTTAGCAGGAAAGCAAGAGTGCTGGAAAAGCTCTTATTATGAAAGTAAATTCTTGACTATTAAAACAATGGTTTGACAAAATAAGAGTTTAGGGCCACTCAGTGGACCCTCAGTACAAAGCACAGCACAGCAGTCATACGAGGTGGTACAGGAAGAGGATGATGTGTGTATGGGTTACCAGGAAACAGAGGTGTGACTTAAGAAGAACAGCATATGCAGCCATGAAAACACACCACAGATGATCGTTCCTAAAGTCAGCCATGAAAGACAACAAGATGATCACACTCTTCTACATAACCTTTAATATCGTACTGGTCTCAGGTAATGAAATAATGTTCAGAGATAATCTCAAACTACTGCGTTCCTTAATGTTTAAACTCAAAGGGATGGAACAAAAACACAAAGGAAATACAAAATGATTGTCCTGTTCATTTTCTAGATTCTGCTTATAGGTAATATGAACACAATTGTTAAAGAAATCTTTATTCATGTCTTTATTTACTATGTAATCTTGCAGGTGCACTGCCAGTGACAATTTTAATCGTTTTTTCAAAGTGTTCATGCTCATATTGTAGTTAAATGCTTCATTTATCTTTTTTCCACAGGTTCCTCTCTCAGTCACAAAGTCCAGCAGAGTCCAGCTAACATTTACAAGCAACAAGAAGAAACAGCCAAAATCAGCTGTTCACACAGTATTGACAGCTACACTGCAATCCTCTGGTACAAGCAGATAAATAACACACAGCTTCAGTTCCTGGGATACATGTTAGGTAACTCTGAACTTCCAGAGACTGGATCTGGTGTGAAAATGGAAGGGAACGCGAATAAAGATCAGACGAGCACATTAACAATTGAAGGACTAAACCTGAACAGCAGTGCAGTGTATTTCTGTGCTGCTAGTTTACACAGTGACACACATCATCTGCTCCTCAGTACAAAAACCTGCACATGAGGTTCTTTCATCATCTGCCAGCCCCTTACACACGCACCCTCCTCTCATTAGGTGACAGTATTTGTACTTTCTGTTACTCTGAACCAGTGATCACCAACCTTTTCGAGCCAAAGATCACTTTTAATTCCAAACGTAAGCTGAGATCTACCACCCTGATGTCTTCCAAAAAACCCACTTAGGAGGGTCATATTTATAAGTTTTTGCAATTTCTGTTAAAGGCTGAATGTACAAGCATAAATATACACAACGAAAAGCAGTTGTGCAACTTTATCTATTCAATGCACAATATTCACATTAATATCAATTCATATTTACAGCATCTGTTCAGTGCACAATATTTAGCTTCAGTTCAACAATATGTTCTGCAGAGGAGCTGCTGCTGCAGCACAATGTTTTTACATAGGCTTTGCCTTGAATATGGCCATAAATATGACTATTTCCTTGTCTGAAAGTATTCCTTGTACTCAAATAAATACAAGTACTAAACAGCATGAAGCCGTGCGTCTATCGCTCCTGCAAATATTTCACAATAAAAAACACTTTTTAAACAAAAGAAGGGATTCTGTCAACAGAATCGCTGGAGTGCTTTTATTTTGAAACGCATGCAGAAAGTGGTTTTAACGTTTTAAAATGCATGTTTGTGACATAATATCAACAGATAAACATTAAAACTCAGGTGAAAGATCATTTTCTCAGTTTACTGTTCAGTGAAACACAATGTTTATCTGTATATGACAGAAACCTATTTACAACACTTCCCGAACCCGTTTCAAAGTAAAAGCACTCCAGCGTTTCACTTTCTGAATCCATTCATTTGTTCTAACGGGGATTTGATTGTTATCGACGGACTGGAAGATGCAGGTCTTCAGACCGTAGAGTCCTGGTGTTTAGTTTAGTACATAAACCGACTGGTTTCGAAGGCAATGCAGTCGATAAACCAGCGGCTCCGCCGCCAGTAGCCGACACTCTGTCGTTTGAACAACAGACAACTGACACACAGCTGATCTGCGGCGCAACCGCAGCCAGTGAGTCCAGAGAGTTCTGGGATCGACAGTGAAGATGTGAGATCGACCGGTAGATCGCGATCGACGGGTTCAGAGTCTGATCTATAGCGAGAGTTGATATGACAGTTATAAAGTTGAGAGAAGAGGGAGTTGACTCATACAGGAGGTGTAACTGCTGATGGACTGAAGAAAACACAATGATCCACTGCAACAAGGTTTAACCAAACAGCCAGAGAACACAAAATGATTGTCCTATTTTAATTTATCTTCAGCGTGACTTTAAACAATATTTTGGTTTCAGGTAACATCAAACTTATTTTGAGAACTTTTTATTTTATTTTACCACAGCTATTTCTGTTAGATTTCGTGAGGTTTCATGTTTCTCAGTTTTTTAATTCATCAGTGTTTATATTTTGTCTGATCTTTCTTGATCTTTTATCCACAGGTTCCTCTCTCAGTCACAAAGTCCAGCAGAGTCCAGCTAACATTTACAACAAACCAGCAGAAACAGCCAAAATCATCAATTAACAAGTCGCAACCCCCCATGATGTCAACCATTGGTTTGTGAAATACCTTCTTGAAACCACCATCTTTATTTTTCCCTTTTGAAACCAGAAGCAGCCATACAGGAGCAAGACTTAGAGCCTACACCTGCCATTGAATGAGAGTTGCTGTTAATCACATGGTTTCCAGGCCCCATTGCATACAGTGCTTTTTCATCTATTTGACTCTAAATGGGACCATCATTCTATAATGAGGAAGACTTGGAACCTGCGATTGAGACTGTAAACTCCTTAGGAAAATGGTCTATGCCAGTTTAACCACCATGAAAACACAGACAGATTTACATGTGGTGACACTCCCACCTTCAACTCTTCATGACGCTGTAACATACGAGGACTCAAACACTTTCTGACTGACATGGATATTACCAGCATCAAACAAGACCTTCTCATATCATGTGTCCTTTTTCTGTGGACTACAGGTAATATACAATACAAATCTACCACTTAATATTAAAACTTTACATCAAATTACTCATGTTCTTATTATAGTTGATCTTTCTTTTTTTGTTTGTTGATAACGTGACGGTAATTACACACAGGTCTGTCTGATGGCAACGAGGTCACCCAAACACCCATACTGTGGAAAGACACGGGTGAAAATGCAACAATACACTGCAGCCACACCAAGGATTCCTCCTTTTTCCAGATGTACTGGTACAGGCAGCTCCCGGGAGAGACGCTGAAGCAAATACTGTTTATGTCTTCAAACACAAACCGTGAATATGAACCTGGATTCAGTGAAGGGAAGTTCTCAGCCACCAAGCCTGATACGTACAGTGGGACATTGACAGTAAAGAATCTGGTGCCAGAAGACAAAGGCTTGTATTTCTGTGCAGTCAGTGAACACAGTGACACACACTCACAGGGTAGATGAACAAAAACCCCAGTGCAATGCCAGCACACCTCCATCCTTCTCTCTCACATGCTTTAGGGGGACCTCAAGCATCATAAATACTCCCAGTTGCTTTTTGATTTCCTGCCAGACTTTTGAATACAGCTGCAGGATCAAACGTCACAAACTGCAGCGACACTCCCATCAACAACTCTTCAGATCTCTGCAACTAACCTGACAGTTACACACACTTGATCCAACATGGTCGCCTCAGCTCTTTGACAATGTTTGGAAGAAAGGTGACTTACAATAAGGAGTTGTTGTTTCACAGAGTTCACCTGTTGCTTTGGTGATGACAGAGTTTTAGAGTCGTCTACTTTAGCATTTCCATTAACTGTTATACACAGGTTTTACCGGTTAAAGCGATGTCACATAAAACTCTACACTATGGAAAAAGACAAAGGTTAAAAGTGCGACAAGACACAGCAGCCACAGCAAGGGGGTCAAACACTAGCAGATGTACCGGATCATTCATTATTACATTTAATAGAGGCATTGTCATTTTGTTATAAAATAAGTAAATATTCTTTCTGTTGGTGTATAACATTGTTAAACTCTTTGTCCCTATTTTAATTCCATTAACCTTTCAACACAATTCCCTCCGAATTTTAGCAGGAAAGCAAGAGTGCTGGAAAAGCTCTTATTATGAAAGTTAATTCTTGACTATTAAAACAATGGTTTGACAAAATAAGAGTTTATGGCCACTCAGTGGACCCCTCAGTACACAGCACAGCACAGCAGTCATACGAGGTGGTACAGGAAGAGGATGATGTGTGTACGGGTTACCAGGAAACAGAGGTGTGACTTAAGAAGAACAGCATATGCAGCCATGAAAACACACCACAGATGATCGTTCCTAAAGTCAGCCATGAAAGACAACAAGATGATCACACTCTTCTACATAACCTTTAATATCGTACTGGTCTCAGGTAATGAAATAACGTTCAGAGATAATCTCAAACTACTGCGTTCCTTAATGTTTAAACTCAAAAGGTATGGAACAAAAACACTAAGGAAATACAAAATGATTGTCCTGTTCATTTACTAGATTCTGCTTATAGGTAATATAAACACAATTGTTAAAGAAATCTTTATTCATGTCTTTATTTAATATGTAATCTTGCAGGTGCACTGCCAGTGACAATTTTAATCTGTTTTTCAAAGTGTTCATGCTCATATTGTAGTTAAAAGCTTCATTTATCTTTTTTCCACAGGTTCCTCTCTCAGTCACAAAGTCCAGCAGAGTCCAGCTAACATTTACAAGCAACCAGCAGAAACAGCCAAAATCAGCTGTTCACACAGTATTGACAGATACGATCAAATATTCTGGTACAAGCAGTTAAATAACACACAGCTTCATCTCCTAGGATACATGTATGGAAACAAGGAATACCCAGAGCCTGGATCTGGTGTGAAAATGGACGGGAGCGCGAATAAAGATCAGACGTGCACATTAACAATTGAAGGACTGAACCTGAACAGCAGTGCAGTGTATTTCTGTGCTGCTAGTTTACACAGTGAAACACATCATCTGCTCCTCAGTACAAAAACCTGCACATGAGGTTCTTTCATCAGCTCCCAGCCCCTTACACATGCACCCTCCTCTCATTAGGGGGCTGTATTTGTTCTTTCTGTTACTCTGAACTGTAGCGAGAGTTGATATGACAGTTATAAAGTTGAGAGAAGAGGGAGTTGACTGATGCAGGAGGTGTAACTGCTGATGGACTGAAGAAAACACAATGATCCACTGCAACAAGGTTTATCCAAACAGCCAGAGAACACAAAATGATTGTCCTATTTTATTTTATCTTCAGCGCGACTTTAAACAATATTTTGGTTTCAGGTAAGGTCAAAATTATTTAGTGAACTTTTTATTCTATTTTCCCAAAGTTATTTCAATTAGATTTTGTGAGCTTTTATGTTTCTCTGTTCATCAGTGTTTGTATTTTGTCTGATCTTTCTTGATCTTTTTTCCACAGGTTCCTCTCTCAGTCACAAAGTCCAGCAGAGTCCAGCTAACATTTACAAGAAACCAGCCGAAACAGCCAAAATCACCAATTAACAAGTCGCAACCCCCCATGATGTCAACCATTGGTTTGTGAAATACCTTCTTGAAACCACCATCTTATTTTTCCCTTTTGAAACCAGAAGCAGCCACACAGGAGCAAGACTTAGAGCCTACACCTGCCATTGAATGAGAGTTGCTGTTAATCACATGGTTTCCAGGCCCCATTGCAAAAAGTAATTTTTCATCTATTTGACTCTAAATGGGACCATCATGCTATAATGAGGAAGACTTGGAACCTGCGATTGAGACTGTAAACTCCTTAGGAAAATGGTCTATGCCAGTTTAACCACCATGAAAACACAGACAGATTTACATGTGGTGACACTCCCACCTTCAACTCTTCATGACGCTGTAACATACGAGGACTCAAACACTTTCTGACTGACATGGATATTACCAGCATCAAACAAGACCTCCTCATATCATGTGTCCTTTTTCTGTGGACTACAGGTAATATACAATACAAATCTACCACTTAATATTAAAACTTTACATCAAATTAATCATGTTCTTATTATAGTTGATCTTTCTTTTTTTGTTTGTTGATAACGTGACGGTAATTACACACAGGTCTGTCTGATGGCAACGAGGTCACCCAAACACCCATACTGTGGAAAGACACGGGTGAAAATGCAACAATACACTGCAGCCACACCAAGGGTTCCACCTTTTACCTGATGTACTGGTACAGGCAGCTCCCGGGAGAGACGCTGAAGCAAATACTGTTTATGTCTTCAAACACAAACCGTGAATATGAACCTGGATTCAGTGAAGGGAAGTTCTCAGCCACCAAGCCTGATACGTACAGTGGGACATTGACAGTAAAGAATCTGGTGCCGGATGACAAAGGCTTGTATTTCTGTGCAGTCAGTGAACACAGTGACACACACGCACAGGGTAGATGAACAAAAACCCCAGTGCAATGCCAGCACTCCTCCATCCTTCTCTCTCACATGCTTTAGGGGGACCTCAAGCATCATAAATACTCCCAGTTGCTTTTTGATTTCCTGCCAGACTTTTGAATACAGCTGCAGGATCAAACGTCACAAACTGCAGCGACACTCCCATCAACAACTCTTCAGATCTCTGCAACTAACCTGACAGTTACACAGACTTGATCCAACATGGTCGCCTCAGCTCTTTGACAATGTTTGGAAGAAAGGTGAATGACAATAAGGAGTTGTTGTTTCACAGAGTTCACCTGTTGCTTTGGTGATGACAGAGTTTTAGAGTCGTCAGCTTTAGCATTTCCATTCACTGTTTTACACAGGTTTTACCGGTGGAAGCGATGTCACATAAAACTCTACACTATGGAAAAGACAAAGGTAAAAGTGTGACAAGACACTGCAGCCACAGCAAGGGGGTCAAACACTAGCAGATGTACTGGTTCCGACAGCTGCCAGGGGAGGCGATGAAGCAAATACAACCCCCCACATTAATAGGAAAATGGCTTCAATGAGCAAAAACAGAGAAGAGTTGTGGTCCGACTGCATCTTTGACGGTGCAGAAGCTGCAGCCTGAGGACAGGGGGGTGGATTTTTGTGCTGTGAGTCAACACAGTGATCCAGGTGATTTAGGAAGCTCCACAAAATCATAAATCCCAAGGTCAGTGAATAGAAGATGACAGTGTCTTTGATAAACTACACAGAGGACTGAGTATTTGTAATTGCACCTGAAGATTTTGGTTCATTGATTATTACATTTAATAGAGGCATTGTCATTTTGTTATAAAAGAGGTAAATATTCTTTCTGTTGGTGTATAACATTGTTAAACTCTTTGTCCCTATTTTAATTCCATAAACCTTTCAACACAATTCCCTCCGAATTTCAGCAGAAAAGCAAGAGTGCTGGAAAAGCTCTTATTATGAAAGTTAATTCTTGACTATTAAAATAATGGTTTGACAAAATAAGAGTTTAGGGCCACTTAGTGGACCCCTCAGTACACAGCACAGCACAGCAGTCATACGAGGTGGTACAGGAAGAGGATGATGTGTGTACGGGTTACCAGGAAACAGAGGTGTGACTTAAGAAGAACAGCATATGCAGCCATGAAACACACCACAGATGATCGTTCCTAAAGTCAGCCATGAAAGACAACAAGATGATCACACTCTTCTACATAACCTTTAATATCGTACTGTTCTCAGGTAATGAAATAATGTTCAGAGATAATCTCAAACTACTGCGTTCCTTAATGTTTTAACTCAAAGGGATGGAACAAAAACACTCAGGAAATACAAAATGATTGTCCTGTTCATTTACTAGATTCTGCTTATAGGTAATATAAACACAATTGTTAAAGAAATCTTTATTCATGTCTTTATTTACTATGTAATCTTGCAGGTGCACTGCCAGTGACAATTTTAATCTGTTTTTCAAAGTGTTCATGCTCATATTGTAGTTAAATGCTTCATTTATCTTTTTTCCACAGGTTCCTCTCTCAGTCACAAAGTCCAGCAGAGTCCAGCTAACATTTACAAGCAACCAGCAGAAACAGCCAAAATCAGCTGTTCACACAGTATTGAAGGCTACAATCGAATCTTCTGGTACAAGCAGATAAATAACACACAGCTTCAGCTCCTAGGATACATGTTTGGAAACAAGGAAAACCCAGAGCCTGGATCTGGTGTGAAAATGGACGGGAGCGCGTATAAAGATAAGACGTGCACATTAACAATTGAAGGACTGAACCTGAACAGCAGTGCAGTGTATTTCTGTGCTGCTAGTTTACACAGTGAAACACATCATCTGCTCCTCAGTACAAAAACCTGCACATGAGGTTCTTTCATCAGCTGCCAGCCCCTTACACACGCACCCTCCTCTCATTAGGTGGCAGTATTTGTACTTTCTGTTTCTCTGATCTATAGCGAGAGTTGATATGACAGTTATAAAGTTGAGAGAAGAGGGAGTTGACTCATACAGGAGGTGTAACTGCTGATGGACTGAAGAAAACACAATGATCCACTGCAACAAGGTTTAACCAAACAGCCAGAGAACACAAAATGATTGTCCTATCTTATTTTATCTTCAGCGTGACTTTAAACAATATTTTGGTTTCAGGTAACGTCAAAATTATTGAGTGAACTAATTTTTATAGTTTCCTGAATTTATTTTTCAAGATTTGTTCGTGTACATTAAGTCTCTCAAAATTATTTTGAGAACTTTTTATTCTATTTTACCAAAGTTAGTTCAATTAGATTTTGTGAGGTTTTATGTTTCTCTGTTCATCAGTGTTTGTATTTTGTCTGATTCTTTCTTGATCTTTTTTCCACAGGTTCCTCTCTCAGTCACAAAGTCCAGCAGAGTCCAGCTAACATTTACAAGCAACCAGCAGAAACAGCCAAAATCAGCTGTTCACACAGTATTGACAACTACAATCAAATCTTCTGGTACAAGCAGATAAATAACACACAGCTTCAGTTCCTGGGATACATGGTAGTTAACTCTGGAGTTTCAGAGCCTGGATCTGGTGTGAAAATAGACGGGAACGCGAATAAAGATCAGACGAGCACATTAACAATCGAAGGACTGAACCTGAACAGCAGTGCAGTGTATTTCTGTGCTGCTAGTTTACACAGTGAAACACATCATCTGCTCCTCAGTACAAAAACCTGCACATGAGGTTCTTTCATCAGCTGCCAGCCCCTTACACACGCACCCTCCTCTCATTAGGTGGCAGTATTTGTACTTTCTGTTACTCTGAACCAGTGATCACCAACCTTTTCGAGCCAAAGATCACTTTTAAATTCCAAACGTAAGCTGAGATCTACCACCCTGATGTCTTCCAAAAAACCCACTTAGGAGGGTCATATTTATTAGTTTTTGCATTTTCTGTTAAAGGCTGAATGTACAGGCATAAATATACACAAAGAAAGGCAGTTGTGCAACTTTATCTATTCAATGCACAATATTCACATTAATATCAATTCATATTTACAGCATCTGTTCAGTGCACAATATTTAGCTTCAGTTCAACAATATGTTCTGCAGAGGAGCTGCTGCTGCAGCACAATGTTTTTACATAGGCTTTGCCTTGAATATGGTCATAAATATGACTATTTCCTTGTCTGAAAGTATTCCTTGTACTCAAATAAATACAAGTACTAAACAGCATGAAGCCGTGCGTCTATCGCTCCTGCAAATATTTCACAATAAAAAACAATTTTTAAACAAAAGAAGGGATTCTGTCAACAGAATCGCTGGAGTGCTTTTATTTTGAAACGCACGCAGAAAGTAGTTTTAACGTTTTAAAATGCATGTTTGTGACATAATATCAACAGATAAACATTAAAACGCAGGTGAAAGATAATTTTCTCAGTTTATTGTTCAGTGAAACACAATGTTTATCTGTATATGACAGAAACCTATTTACAACACTTCCCGAACCCGTTTCAAAGTAAAAGCACTCCAGCGTTTCACTTTCTGAATCCATTCATTTGTTCTAACGGGGCTTTGATTGTTATCGACAGACTGGAAGATGCAGGTCTTCAGACCGTAGAGTCCTGGTGTTTAGTTTAGTACATAAACCAACTGGTTTCGAAGGCAATGCAGTCGATAAACCAGCAGCTCCGCCGCCAGTAGCCGACACTCTGTCGTTTGAACAACAGACAACTGACACACAGCTGATCTGCGGCGCAACCGCAGCCAGTGAGTCCAGAGAGTGCTGGGATCGACAGTGAAGATGTGAGATCGACCGGTAGATCGCGATCGACGGGTTCAGAGTCTGATCTATAGCGAGAGTTGATATGACAGTTATAAAGTTGAGAGAAGAGGGAGTTGACTCATACAGGAGGTGTAACTGCTGATGGACTGAAGAAAACACAATGATCCACTGCAACAAGGTTTAACCAAACAGCCAGAGAACACAAAATGATTGTCCTATTTTATTTCATCTTCAGCGCGACTTTAAACAATATTTTGGTTTCAGGTAACATCCAAATTATTTTGAGAAATTTGTATTGTATTTTACCACAGCTATTTCTGTTAGATTTTGTGAGGTTTCATGTTTCTCAGTTTTTTAATTCATCAGTGTTTGTATTTTGTCTGATCTTTCTTGATCTTTTTTCCACAGGTTCCTCTCTCAGTCACAAAGTCCAGCAGAGTCCAGCTAACATTTACAACAAACCAGAAGAAACAGCCAAAATCAGCTGTTCACACAGTATTGACAGCTACAATCAAATCCTCTGGTACAAGCAGATAAATAACACACAGCTTCAGCTCCTAGGATACATGAATGGAAACAAGGAATACCCAGAGACTGGATCTGGTGTAAAAATGGACGGGAACGCGAGAAAAGATCAGACGAGCACATTAACAATCGAAGGACTGAACCTGAACAGCAGTGCAGTGTATTTCTGTGCTGCTAGTTTACACAGTGAAACACATCATCTGCTCCTCAGTACAAAAACCTGCACATGAGGTTCTTTCATCAGCTGCCAGCCCCTTACACACACACCCTCCTCTCATTAGGGGGCAGTATTTGTACTTTCTGTTACTCTGAACTGTGGCGAGAGTTGATATGACAGTTATAAAGTTGAGAGAAGAGGGAGTTGACTCATACAGGAGGTGTAACTGCTGATGGACTGAAGAAAACACAATGATCCACTGCAACAAGGTTTAACCAAACAGCCAGAGAACACAAAATGATTGTCCTATTTTATTTCATCTTCAGCGTGACTTTAAACAATATTTTGGTTTCAGGTAACGTCAAAATTATTTAGTGAACTAATTTTTATAGTTTCCTGAATTTATTTTTCAAGATTTGTTTGTGTACATTAAGTCTCAAAATTATTTTGAGAACTTTTTATTTTATTTTACCACAGCTATTTGAATTAGATTTTGTGAGGTTTTATGTTTCTCTGTTCATCCGTGTTTATATTTTGTCTGATCTTTCTCTATCTTTTTTCCACAGGTTCCTCTCTCAGTCACAAAGTCCAGCAGAGTCCAGCTAACATTTACAACAAACCAGAAGAAACAGCCAAAATCAGCTGTTCACACAGTATTGACAGCTACAATCAAATCCTCTGGTACAAGCAGATAAATAACACACAGCTTCAGCTCCTAGGATACATGAATGGAAACAAGGAAAACCCAGAGCCTGGATCTGGTGTGAAAATGGACGGGAGCGCGTATAAAGATAAGACGTGCACATTAACAATCGAAGGACTGAACCTGAGCAGCAGTGCAGTGTATTTCTGTGCTGCTAGTTTACACAGTGAAACACATCATCTGCTCCTCAGTACAAAAACCTGCACATGAGGTTCTTTCATCAGCTGCCAGCACCTTACACACGCACCCTCCTCTCATTAGGGGGCAGTATTTGTACTTTCTGTTACTCTGAACTGTGGCGAGAGTTGATATGACAGTTATAAAGTTGAGAGAAGAGGGAGTTGACTGATACAGGAGGTGTAACTGCTGATGGACTGAAGAAAACACAATGATCCACTGCAACAAGGTTTAACCAAACAGCCAGAGAACACAAAATGATTGTCCTATTTTATTTTATCTTCAGCGCGACTTTAAACAATATTTTGGTTTCAGGTAACGTCAAAATTATTTAGTGAACTTTTTATTCTATTTTCCCAAAGTTAGTTCAATTAGATTTTGTGAGGTTTTATGTTTCTCTGTTCATCAGTGTTTGTATTTTGTCTAATTCTTTCTCGATCTTTTATCCACAGGTTCCTCTCTCAGTCACAAAGTCCAGCAGAGTCCAGCTAACATTTACAAGAAACCAGCAGAAACAGCCAAAATCAGCTGTTCACACAGTATTGACAGCTACAATGTAATCCTCTGGTACAAGCAGATAAATAACACACAGCTTCAGTTCCTAGGATACATGGTAGGAAACTCTGAACTTCCAGAGACTGGATCTGGTGTGAAAATGGATGGGAACGCGAATAAAGATCAGAATGTCACATTAACAATTGAAGGACTGAACCTGAACAGCAGTGCAGTGTATTTCTGTGCTGCTAGTTTACACAGTGAAACACATGATCTGCTCCTCAGTACAAAAACCTCACCATCACACAGTTTTCATCTTTGTATTAAAGCTCACATAAATCTTGCACCTGGAGTAAACCATTCTAACCTCTCAAAGATCAGAGATTGTAATAGGAGGTCCTTTCTGTGGAGTAACGTCACAACTCTTCATGACGCTGTAACATACGAGGACTCAAACACTTTCTGACTGACATGGATATTACCAGCATCAAACAAGACCTTCTCATATTATGTGTCCTTTTTCTGTGGACTACAGGTAATATACAATACAAATCGAACACTTAACATTAAAACTTTACATCAAATTACTCATGTTCTTATTATAGTTGATCTTTCTTTTTTTGTTTGTTGATAACGTGACGGTAATTACACACAGGTCTGTCTGATGGCAACGAGGTCACCCAAACACCCATACTGTGGAAAGACACGGTTGAAAATGCAACAATACACTGCAGCCACACCAAGGGTGTCTCCTTTTACCTGATGTACTGGTACAGGCAGCTCCCGGGAGAGACGCTGAAGCAAATACTGTTTATGTCTTCAAACACAAACCGTGAATATGAACCTGGATTCAGTGAAGGGAAGTTCTCAGCCACCAAGCCTGATGCGTTCAGTGGGACATTGACAGTAAAGAATCTGGTGCCAGAAGACAAAGGCTTGTATTTCTGTGCAGTCAGTGAACACAGTGACACACACTCACAGGGTAGATGAACAAAAACCCCAGTGCAATGCCAGCACTCCTCCATCCTTCTCTCTCACATGCTTTAGGGGGACCTCAAGCATCATAAATACTCCCAGTTGCTTTTTGATTTCCTGCCAGACTTTTGAATACAGCTGCAGGATCAAACGTCACAAACTGCAGCGACACTCCCATCAACAACTCTTCAGATCTCTGCAACTAACCTGACACTTACACACACTTGATCCAACATGGTCGCCTCAGCTCTTTGAAAATGTTTGGAAGAAAGGTGAATGACAATAAGAAGTTGTTGTTTCACAGAGTTCACCTGTTGCTTTGGTGATGACAGAGTTTTAGAGTCGTCTACTTTAGCATTTCCATTAACTGTTATACACAGGTTTTACCGGTGAAAGCGATGTCACATAAAACTCTACACTATGGAAAAGACAAAGGTTAAAAGTGCGACAAGACACTGCAGCCACAGCAAGGCGGTCAAACACTAGCAGATGTACCGGTTCATTCATTATTACATTTAATAGAGGCATTGTCATTTTGTTATAAAATAAGTAAATATTCTTTCTGTTGGTGTATAACATTGTTAAACTCTTTGTCCCTATTTTAATTCCATTAACCTTTCAACACAATTCCCTCCGAATTTTAGCAGGAAAGCAAGAGTGCTGGAAAAGCTCTTATTATGAAAGTTAATTCTTGACTATTAAAACAATGGTTTGACAAAATAAGAGTTTATGGCCACTCAGTGGACCCCTCAGTACACAGCACAGCAGAGCAGTCATACGAGGTGGTACAGGAAGAGGATGATGTGTGTACGGGTTACCAGGAAACAGAGGTGTGACTTAAGAAGAACAGCATATGCAGCCATGAAAACACACCACAGATGATCGTTCCTAAAGTCAGCCATGAAAGACAACAAGATGATCACACTCTTCTACATAACCTTTAATATCGTACTGGTCTCAGGTAATGAAATAATGTTCAGAGATAATCTCAAACTACTGCGTTCCTTAATGTTTAAACTCAAAGAGATGGAACAAAAACACTAGGGAAATACAAAATGATTGTCCTATTCATTTACTAGATTCTGCTTATAGGTAATATAAACACAATTGTTAAAGAAATCTTTATTCATGTCTTTATTTACTATGTAATCTTGCAGGTGCACTGTCAGTGACAATTTTAATCTGTTTTTCAAAGTGTTCATGCTCATATTGTAGTTAAAAGCTTCATTTATCTTTTTTCCACAGGTTCCTCTCTCAGTCACAAAGTCCAGCAGAGTTCAGCTAACATTTACAAGCAACCAGCAGAAACAGCCAAAATCAGCTGTTCACACAGTATTGACAACTACAATGTAATCCTCTGGTACAAGCAGATAAATAACACACAGCTTCAGCTCCTGGGATACATGTTAGTTAACTCTGGAGTTTCAGAGCCTGGATCTGGTGTGAAAATGGACGGGAACGCGAAAAAAGATCAGACGTGCACATTAACAATTGAAGGACTGAACCTGAACAGCAGTGCAGTGTATTTCTGTGCTGCTAGTTTACACAGTGAAACACATCATCTGCTCCTCAGTACAAAAACCTGCACATGAGGTTCTTTCATCAGCTGCCAGCACCTTACACACGTACCCTCCTCTCATTAGGGGGCAGTATTTGTAATTTCTGTTACTCTGAACTGTAGCGAGAGTTGATATGACAGTTATAAAGTTGAGAGAAGAGGGAGTTGACTGATACAGGAGGTGTAACTGCTGATGGACTGAAGAAAACACAATGATCCACTGCAACAAGGTTTAACCAAACAGCCAGAGAACACAAAATGATTGTCCTATATTATTTTATCTTCAGCGTGACTTTAAACAATATTTTGGTTTCAGGTAACGTCCAAATTATTTTGAGAACTTTTTATGTTATTTTACCAAAGTTAGTTCAATTAGATTTTGTGAAGTTTTATGTTTCTCAGTTTTTAAATTCATCAGTGTTTTGTCTGATGCTTTCTCGATCTTTTTTCCACAGGTTCCTCTCTCAGTCACAAAGTCCAGCAGAGTCCAGCTAACATTTACAAGAAACCAGCAGAAACAGCCAAAATCAGCTGTTCACACAGTATTGACAGATACAATCGAATCCTCTGGTACAAACAGATAAATAACACACAGCTTCAGCTGCTGGGATACATGTTTGGAAACAAGGAATACCCAGAGACTGGATCTGGTGTGAAAATGGACGGGAGCGCGAATAAAGATAAGACGAGCACATTAACAATTGAAGGACTGAACCTGAACAGCAGTGCAGTGTATTTCTGTGCTGCTAGTTTACACAGTGAAACACATCATCTGCTCCTCAGTACAAAAACCTGTGTAGTGGAAAATTCAACTGACCAGTGTCTAAGGTAATGGAAATCCCCCTGACCAGGTGTCTAACTGCTGTGATACTGTCTACCTGACAGGATGGAACCCTTACTTGGTGGTGTCTCACTGCTATGACCTTGATCAACAGGGTGCATGCCCTTATTTGGTGATGTTTTTCTTCCAACTGCTACAGCGGACGGACAGACACAGATGATCTCATGTCTTTCATGTCTTTTTTCATATTATGTTTTATAAAACGCCTCTTTGTATAAGTTCTGGCTTTTGTGAACTTGCGGCCAGTTCCATTTTGAGCACCCGTGCTTGTTGTGTAACCTCTGCAGAGTTTACTATTATAAAGACTCAAAGGCAACTCCAGTCTGAGAATTTCATTATTTCAAATCTCAAGATGAATTTCCATCACAAACTTGGCGTCACGAACAGGATCCCTTGAAAGATCGTCTGGACCCGAGAAGTCTTCGGTGGCTGATCACCCAGGAGAGAAAATCTTCTGCCTCTACCTCCAACAGTTAAGAGAAGAGAGGGCCGAAATAACTTGGGTTCCGGACCTTCTTCACAGGGATCCAAAGACCTCTCTTTGGTCATCTTATATCTGGTGAGATGTTGAAATTCTGATTTTCATGACTGTTTAGATGATTTCTCAAATACAAAATCAAACATAAGAAATAATACATTTAAAGGGTTTTATTTGGAACGGGTGTATTAGTCATTCTCTCTGGATTATTGTGGATTAATGATGTTAATCTGACTCGTCCTTGTGGCAATCATCCTTGTTGAAGGCTTTTTTCCTGTTTTGCCGGAGAAAGAAACAAGGATTCGTGGAGACGTCCACGTCTTAAATTGAGTGTTCAAGGGAAATTGTAGATGTGCACGATTTCATACACTTAATTGATAAGGATGGGTAACAAGGGAAGTCAGGGACTTCAGAACCCAGAAAGTCCAAATGGTGGGCTTTATGGTTGCAAGAGTGAGGACGGGAAAGTGTGACATTTTTCTTCCAATATGGTCCAGAGACTTTGCTTTTCCTCATAACGGGTCATTTATTGTCGAAAAAATTCAACTTTTAAGAGAGAAACTCCTCGAGAAAGAGGAAGAATTAAAAAGCAACAAAAAAAAAAAAAAAAAAAAAGAAAAAAATAAATAAATAAATAAATCAAGGTCACAATGTGGAAAGACAGAAGATAATAAGAAAGTGTCTTGAAATGTGGGAAAAAGAGGGTGTAGGGACAGAAAACAAACATTTAAACAGATGGCTAAGGTTGATAAGAAGGAAACTGAGAAAGTTGAAAAGAAATCATATAGATCTCTGTATTCTCCATTACAGGGTGTGGCAGTCCTCTCCTCAACGCCTGCCTTCCTCCTCACCTACGACAAAACCCTCCTCCATGATGATGTGCAGAGACCAGACTCCACCAATCAACCCATCTCAGACTCCACCCACCACTCTCCAGTCTATGGAGACGGGGCAGCGGGAGGACTGAATGATGACGCCACCTCTTCCTCATCTTTAGGCCCCACTGACTTTGCAAAGATATGTCCGCACTGTGGGGGAGACCTCCGTCTGACTTCACCAGACTGGGATGATGCGGTTAATGCAGCATACGTCAACGCTCTCAACACACTCCTCAACGCCCTGAGGACCGCCTTCCCCAATAAAATTGACATGTCCAAAATAACGGGGTGCAAACAACAACCAGGCGAAACCGTAGGAGATTTCCTCACACGTCTGACCGTCCTGTTTAATCAACACAGAGGCATCCCCATACCTGACACCCTTGGCAACGAGCCAGGGGCTTATGAAACACATCTGAAACAGGCCTTCTTGAATGGTCTGCTCCCCCCACTACGGGCAGACGTAGGCCACACCTGCATTGGGCTTGAGGATGCTCGCTTGACAGAGGTCAGACGTCATGCTGAAAATGCTGAACGTCAACACAAAGAAACCAAAGACAAAGCTCAGCAGAAAAAGGATCAACAACTCCAGAAAGCACAGCTAACCATGATGCAGGCTGTGTCTGCCCTGTCAAGGCCACACAGACAAGATAACACTGATAGCAGAGCCAACTTCACTGAACCAGGAAGAGAGGGGCGCGGTCGCGGACGTGGCCGTGGGAGAGGTTTCTCTCGACGACCCCCACTTGCCAGAGATGAGTGTTTAATCTGCAGACAAAAAGGACACTGGGCAAAGAACTGCCCCCAACGGCGAGAGGACGGGGAGACAAGAACTTTCACTGCCGACTGAACTACAGAAAGTGAGGAGAGGCAGACGGGGGGGGAGACGACCAATACACCCGCCGAGGATCAGAGAAAGGGAAGTGAAACACAGATACATACATGCCAAAGCAATGAAGAAATCGCTTGCAATTCTAACCGCACATACACACAAAAGCTCCAGCAATGAAGAAATCGCTTGCTAAACTAACCGCACACACACACACACACACCAGAGCTAACACAACTTTGTGGTTCTTATGTTAAGTACAATAGTGATGCTTTTAAGAAAATGCCTCAATTCGAACTGTGTGTTAACGGTCACAAACTTAATTTCATGGTCGACTCTGGTGCAGGTTATTCTGTGGTTAGGATGTCAGATTTGCCCACATCTCCTGAGATGAGTGGTCGCTTTATATTCTCTCAAGGTGCCAGCGGTGCCACTGTAAAAGAAAATTTCACAAAACCTCTCAAATGCGCCGCTCGGTTTGACAAACATCCCATAAGGTTTGAACATGATTTTCTGTTGTCTCCCTGTTGCCCAATTAATCTATTAGAAAGAGATTTGATGATTGTGTTAGGCTTCAATTTAGTATCCTCCCCTGATGGAGTGACGGGTTACGCACAATTCTTCTTCACAATGTCACAGACCACACATGAGCAGCTGTTTGTATATCAGTGGCAACTTCCTAAAAATGCCTCCACTGATCTGCTCTCCACGTCACACTCTCTCGTCACCCCTTTTTTCTGATTTTATGCACACTGATTCATTGCATTGCACTTCACATGTGACAGACACAGCAGATCACGTTTATGAATCTCTGTTTTTGCCTTTTCCTGATGATTCTCTGAAAAGTGTCCAATATTTTTTGGTCTGGTTCCAGAAGTGCAGCTTCCGTCTCACTCACTGACCATCAGATGGCACTGTTTCGCGTCTCGAATTCCAGCCCTCACATCTCGCTCTCCAAGTCCCATGATGACCAGTGGCAAGACTTAGGCCCATTTGTCAGATCATGCCAGGCTGCCGTTGATTGGCAACCCACAACCACGCCTGACGTAATGTATTCACCCAGTCTGAGTGCATTTGATCTAAAAATGTCTCCAACCTTCTGTTCTCCAGTCACACGCTCATTTGTTGTGACTGAAAATCACCTTCATTCTTATGCAATGTTGTCCAGCCCCTCTGATGTTTCTCCTTTACTTTCAGATCTGCCTGAAACACTGTGGGCAAAGGACAAATAGGATGTGGGCCTCATCAGAAACTGTGATCCAGTCAAAATCACTCCAAAATCTGATTATAGGCCATGTAAACAACAATATCCACTCAGACAGAATGCAGTGGAGGGGATACGTCCTGTTTTTGAATCATTTTTGCAGGCTGGTGTAATTGTCCCCTGCCCTGATTCAGCGGTCCGCACTCCACTGTTCCCAGTTAAGAAGATCAGAGACAAAGGTCAACCTACTGAGTGGCGGTTTGTGCAGGATCTGAAGGCTGTGAATGATGCTGTAATTGCTTGATCGCATATTGTTCCCGACCCATACACGCTGCTTTCCCAAATTCCGTCTAATGCAGCGTGGTTTTCGGTTGTAGACTTATCCAATGCTTTTTTGTTAGTGTTCCTGTCCACAGGGACAGCCAGTACTGGTTAGCTTTTAATTTTGAAACCAAGGCCTACATTTTCACATGCCTATGTCAAGGCTACTGTGAATCTCCATCATTATACAATCAGGCTCTCAGGAACAGTCTTGAACCCCTCATCCTCACTCCGGGTTCAGTTCTCTTGCAGTATGTTGATGATCTACTAATTGCCAGTCCCACACAGGAGCAATGTGAAACAGATACGATCGCTTTGCTGAGACATCTGGCTCGTGAGGGCCATAAAGTCAGCCTCAGCAAACTAGTTTGTTCAACAAACTGTCACGTTTCTGGGTCATGTCGTCACCAAAGATGGCAAATCCCTGTCTGATAAGAGATCAGAAGCTATTGTTAACATACCTAAACCCTTGACGAAGAAACAACTCATGTCATTCATCGTAGAACGTTCATTCCTGACTTTGCTCTTCTTGAAGCCCCTTAGGTGCTCTGTACCATGGCAAATCACTCACTCCTCACGAACATGTGGTTTGGACTCCAGAGGCAGACGAGGCATTTGTCACACTGAAGAAGACGCTGCAGCAATCTCCCACTCTTGCTCTCCCTAACCCTGACAAACCTTTTGTTCAGGCTGTGGATGAGAGAGACCGCTGCATGACTTCCGTCTTCCTTCAGTCTCATGGTGACAAATATCGCCCTGTCGCCTACTTCTCCGCCGAACTTGATCCGGTGGCAGCTGGCCTTCCACGTTGTTTGCGTGCAGTGGCCGCCTGTGAAAAAAGCCGTCCTTGCCTCACGAGACATAGTAGGTTACTCTGACTTGACACTCCTTGTTCCTCATGCTGTGTCTCTCATTCTTACAGAACAGAAGACCTCACATCTTTCTGCTGCTCGCTGGTTGAGGTATCACACTGTTCTTCTTGACATGCCCAACATCACAGTGAAACGCTGTTCAACTTTGAACCCAGCCACGCTTCTTCCGCTTCCGAATGACGGGGAAGAACACAACTGTGTGGCTGAACTTCAAGTCCAGTGTTCCCCACGACCTGACCTCTCTGACAAACCTCTTTCTAACTCTGACTTGATTCTGTATGTCGATGGGTCCGCCTCACGTGACCCTGTCTCTGGTACTAACTGTGTTGGTTTTTCTGTTTGTTCAGATAACGAAGTGCTCCTCTCGAGTTCTCTTCCTCATCACCTCTCAGCCCAGGCAGTAGAGTTCATCGCACTCACGGAAGCATGCAAATTGGCTACTGGTAAAACACTCACAGTCTACACTGACTCCAGATATGCGTTCGGTGTAACTCATGATTTTGGCGCCCTTTGGCAACACAGAAACTTCCTCACATCTTCTGGTAAAAAGATAGCACACCACGGTCTCATCACATATCTTCTGTCTGCCATTTTGCATTGTTAAGAGACATTATTCCACAATGGGGAATTCCTAGCAGAATTTCCAGAGACAACGGCAGACACTTCCTAAACGAAGCTGTCAAACAACTCGGTTCTCATCTAACTATGGATGTGCGAACACACTGTGCATATCATCCAGCCAGTGGTGGAACTGTGGAATGAGAGAACGGCACACTTAAAACTAAACTTGCAAAGTGCTGTGAAGGTACAGGTCTTGCATCGACAAAAGTCCTGCCTCTGGTGCTGATGTACATGAGGATGAGAAAACGAACCCCACATTGGTGTGGATCCTCCGTCTTCTCTGCTTCCATCCACAGACTTGATATGTTGTCCTATTGCTCTAACCTGACTTCTTCTCTTTCAGACATCAGGAAACAGGTGGCAAGGGCCCTACCAGGTACTGCTCACAACCCACACAGCAGTGAAAGTTGCTGAAAGAGCCACCTGGATCCACGCCAGCCACTGCAAATGAGTACCAGCTCCATCTGACCAGCTGACGCCTTCAACTCAAAGCACACACACTGATACTTCCACAGGTTGAGAAGCACCGAGAGTGTTGTATGATTAACCACACGAGCGTTCTGCCACAACACACAAGAAATCTGCCTGACAACTGAGACCATGGACAGGCCATGGCATCCGTTTCGACATCCAGGGTTGTCTGGCCTGAGAGGCTCGCTATACGTGTTACCCATGATCTCCTCTACTATTATTTTGCACATTATTCTGTCTAGACGCACTCCTGTAAAAGTCTCTGATGATCTAACGAACTCCTCTTTTCCTACAGTGTCCTCTCAGAACCATCCAGCACATGCAAATTTGACTAGACACAAGAGAAGTGATTCAGGTCCCCTTGATCCGTAACTTATTCCCCATCCCTCCCTACCTGGACACTGACAGCACAGATGATTCTTCTGACGATACTCAATTTTAGGGTTTTTTAATGTTATTTTCTCCCCCCAGCTTGCTTATGTGTTTTCTTAATGATTTCACTAGACAAAAACAGCTACTGCAATTATCCTTTCAACTTCATATTTTATGATGCTTTAATTTGAATCTCTGTGAATTTTTAAGGTTGATGTGAGTTACTTTATGAAGTTTGTACATACTTAATCAATTTTTACTTCCTAGCAAGAATTAAAAAAGTTTTTACTGCATATTTTCAACCTTAGATATACTGTATGTTGACATTTAACGTTTTATTACATTTTAATATAAGTTACTTTTGCCAATCAATACAGTATGTTAAATTTTGATAATAGTTAATGAGATGATGATGTTGTTTGACCTGATTTCCTTCCATTTTCATTTTAAATGCTTGCTCAATTACAGGAAAATAACTTTTTTCTTTCCACAAAACAGCAGCGGCTACCTATTGCACCTCCCCACCATGCATCGATGTTCTAGAACCTCTCCGTGGTGGATGTGACCCTGTACGTACGCAAAGTGCGTGGGTTGAAGACTCGTCAATATTCTTCTATGATTATGATGTTGATTATGATGTTTCTTGATTATTTTTCGTTAGTGATCATATTTTTATTGATGATCAAAGGGGGAAGTGTAGTGGAAAATTCAACTGACCAGTGTCTAAGGTATTGGAAATCCCCCTGACCAGGTGTCTAACTGCTGTGATACTGTCTACCTGACAGGATGGAACCCTTACTTGGTGGTGTCTCACTGCTATGACCTTGATCAACAGGGTGCATGCCCTTATTTGGTGATGTTTTTCTTCCAACTGCTACAGCGGACGGACAGACACAGATGATGATCTCATGTCTTTCATGTCTTTTTTCATATTATGTTTTATAAAACGCCTCTTTGTATAAGTTCTGGCTTTTGTGAACTTGCGGCCAGTTCCATTTTGAGCACCCGTGCTTGTTGTGTAACCTCTGCAGAGTTTACTATTATAAAGACTCAAAGGCAACTCCAGTCTGAGAATTACATTATTTCAAATCTCAAGATGAATTTCCATCACACCTGCACATGAGGTTCTTTCATCAGCTGCCAGCCCCTTACACACGCACCCTCCTCTCATTAGGTGGCAGTATTTGTAGTTTCTGTTACTCTGAACTGTAGCGAGAGTTGATATGACAGTTATAAAGTTGAGAGAAGAGGGAGTTGACTCATACAGGAGGTGTAACTGCTGATGGACTGAAGAAAACACAATGATCCACTGCAACAAGGTTTAACCAAACAGCCAGAGAACACAAAATGATTGTCCTATTTTATTTTATCTTCAGCGTGACTTTAAACAATATTTTGGTTTCAGGTAACGTCCAAATTATTTTGAGAACTTTTATGCTATTTTACCAAAGTTACTTCCTTTTGTGAAGTTTTATGTTTCTCAGTTTTTAAATTCATCAGTATTTGTATATTGTCTGATGCTTTCTCGATCTTTTTTCCACAGGTTCCTCTCTCAGTCACAAAGTCCAGCAGAGTCCAGCTAACATTTACAAGAAACCAGCAGAAACAGCCAAAATCAGCTGTTCACACAGTATTGACAACTATGATCGAATCTTCTGGTACAAGCAGATAAATAACACACAGCTTCAGCTCCTAGGATACATGTATGGAAACAAGGAATACCCAGAGACTGGATCTGGTGTTAAAATGGACGGGAGCGCGTATAAAGATCAGACGTGCACATTAACAATTGAAGGACTGAACCTGAGCAGCAGTGCAGTGTATTTCTGTGCTGCTAGTTTACACAGTGAAACACATCATCTGCTCCTCAGTACAAAAACCTGCACACGAGGTTCTTTCATCAGCTGCCAGCCCCTTACACACGTACCCTCCTCTCATTAGGAGGCAGTATTTGTACTTTCTGTTACTCTGAACCAGTGATCACCAACCTTTTCGAGCCAAAGATCACTTTTAAATTCCAAACGTAAGCTGAGATCTACCACCCTGATGTCTTCCAAAAAACCCACTTAGGAGGGTCATATTTATTAGTTTTTGCATTTTCTGTTAAAGGCTGAATGTACAAGCATAAATATACACAAAGAGAAGCAGTTGTGCAACTTTATCTATTCAATGCACAATATTCACATTAATATCAATTCATATTTACAGCATCTGTTCAGTGCACAATATTTAGCTTCAGTTCAACAATATGTTCTGCAGAGGAGCTGCTGCTGCAGCACAATGTTTTTACATAGGCTTTGCCTTGAATATGGCCATAAATATGACTATTTCCTTGTCTGAAAGTAGTCCTTGTACTCAAATAAATACAAGTACTAAACAGCATGAAGCCGTGCGTCTATCGCTCCTGCAAATATTTCACAATAAAAAACACTTTTTAAACAAAAGAAGGGATTCTGTCAACAGAATCGCTGGAGTGCTTTTATTTTGAAACGCATGCAGAAAGTGGTTTTAACGTTTTAAAATGCATGTTTGTGACATAATATCAACAGATAAACATTAAAACTCAGGTGAAAGATCATTTTCTCAGTTTATTGTTCAGTGAAACACAATGTTTATCTGTATATGACAGAAACCTATTTACAACACTTCCCGAACCCGTTTCAAAGTAAAAGCACTCCAGCGTTTCACTTTCTTAATCCATTCATTTGTTCTAACGGGGCTTTGATTGTTATCGACAGACTGGAAGATGCAGGTCTTCAGACCGTAGAGTCCTGGTGTTTAGTTTAGTACATAAACCAACTGGTTTCGAAGGCAATGCAGTCGATAAACCAGCGGCTCCGCCGCCAGTAGCCGACACTCTGTCGTTTGAACAACAGACAACTGACACACAGCTGATCTGCGGCGCAACCGCAGCCAGTGAGTCCAGAGAGTTCTGGGATCGACAGTGAAGATGTGAGATCGACCGGTAGATCGCGATCGACGGGTTCAGAGTCTGATCTATAGCGAGAGTTGATATGACAGTTATAAAGTTGAGAGAAGAGGGAGTTCACTCATACAGGAGGTGTAACTGCTGATGGACTGAAGAAAACACAATGATCCACTGCAACAAGGTTTAACCAAACAGCCAGAGAACACAAAATGATTGTCCTATTTTATTTCATCTTCAGCGTGACTTTAAACAATATTTTGGTTTCAGGTAACGTCAAAATTATTTGGTGAACTAATTTTTATAGTTTCCTGAATTTATTTTTCAAGATTTGTTTGTGTACATTAAGTCTCAAAATTATTTTGAGAACTTTTTATTTTATTTTACCACAGCTATTTGAATTAGATTTTGTGAGGTTTTATGTTTCTCTGTTCATCCGTGTTTATATTTTGTCTGATCTTTCTTGATCTTTTATCCACAGGTTCCTCTCTCAGTCACAAAGTCCAGCAGCGTCCAGCTAACATTAACAACAAACCAGCAGAAACAGCCAAAATCACCAATTAACAAGTCGCAACCTCCCATGATGTCAACCATTGGTTTGTGAACTACCTTCTTGAAACCACCATCTTATTTTTCCCTTTTGAAACCAGGAGCAGCCACACAGGAGCAAGACTTAGAGCCTACACCTGCCATTGAATGAGAGTTGCTGTTAATCACATGGTTTCCAGGCCCCATTGCAAAAAGTAATTTTTCATCTATTTGACTCTAAATGGGAGCATCATGCTATAATGAGGAAGACTTGGAACCTGCGATTGAGACTTTAAACTCCTTAGGAAAATGGTCTATGCCAGTTTAACCACCATGAAAACACAGACAGATTTACATGTGGTGACACTCCCACCTTCAACTCTTCATGACGCTGTAACATACGAGGACTCAAACACTTTCTGACTGACATGGATATTACCAGCATCAAACAAGACCTCCTCATATCATGTGTCCTTTTTCTGTGGACTACAGGTAATATACAATACAAATCTACCACTTAATATTAAAACTTTACATCAAATTACTCATGTTCTTATTATAGTTGATCTTTCTTTTTTTGTTTGTTGATAACGTGACGGTAATTACACACAGGTCTGTCTGATGGCAACGAGGTCACCCAAACACCCATACTGTGGAAAGACACGGTTGAAAATGCAACAATACACTGCAGCCACACCAAGGATTCCACCTTTTTCCAGATGTACTGGTACAGGCAGCTCCCGGGAGAGACGCTGAAGCAAATACTGTTTATGTCTTCAAACACAAACCGTGAATATGAACCTGGATTCAGTGAAGGGAAGTTCTCAGCCACCAAGCCTGATACGTACAGTGGGACATTGACAGTAAAGAATCTGGTGCCGGATGACAAAGGCTTGTATTTCTGTGCAGTCAGTAAACACAGTGACACAAACGCACAGGGTAGATGAACAAAAACCCCAGTGCAATGCCAGCACTCCTCCATCCTTCTCTCTCACATGCTTTAGGGGGACCTCAAGCATCATAAATACTCCCAGTTGCTTTTTGATTTCCTGCCAGACTTTTGAATACAGCTGCAGGATCAAATGTCACAAACTGCAGCGACACTCCCATCAACAACTCTTCAGATCTCTGCAACTAACCTGACAGTTACACAGACTCGATCCAACATGGTCGCCTCAGCTCTTTGACAATGTTTGGAAGAAAGGTGAATGACAATAAGAAGTTGTTGTTTCACAGACTTCACCTGTGGCTTTGGTGATGACAGAGTTTTAGAGTCGTCTACTTTAGCATTTCCATTAACTGTTATACACAGGTTTTACCGGTGGAAGCGATGTCACATAAAACTCTACACTATGGAAAAGACAAAGGTAAAAGTGCGACAAGACACAGCAGCCACACCAAGGGGGTCAAACACGAGCAGATGTACTGGTTCATTCATTATTACATTTAATAGAGGCATTGTCATTTTGTTATAAAATAAGTAAATATTCTTTCTGTTGGTGTATAACATTGTTAAACTCTTTGTCCCTATTTTAATTCCATTAACCTTTCAACACAATTCCCTCCGAATTTTAGCAGGAAAGCAAGAGTGCTGGAAAAGCTCTTATTATGAAAGTTAATTCTTGACTATTAAAACAATGGTTTGACAAAATAAGAGTTTAGGGCCACTCAGTGGACCCTCAGTACACAGCACAGCACAGCAGTCATACGAGGTGGTACAGGAAGAGGATGATGTGTGTACGGGTTACCAGGAAACAGAGGTGTGACTTAAGAAGAACAGCATATGCAGCCATGAAAACACACCACAGATGATCGTTCCTAAAGTCAGCCATGAAAGACAACAAGATGATCACACTCTTCTACATAACCTTTAATATCGTACTGGTCTCAGGTAATGAAATAATGTTCAGAGATAATCTCAAACTACTGCGTTCCTTAATGTTTTAACTCAAAGGGATGGAACAAAAACACTCAGGAAATACAAAATGATTGTCCTGTTCATTTACTAGATTCTGCTTATAGGTAATATAAACACAATTGTTAAAGAAATCTTTATTCATGTCTTTATTTACTATGTAATCTTGCAGGTGCACTGCCAGTGACAATTTTAATCTGTTTTTCAAAGTGTTCATGCTCATATTGTAGTTAAATACTTCATTTATCTTTTTTCCACAGGTTCCTCTCTCAGTCACAAAGTCCAGCAGAGTCCAGCTAACATTTACAAGCAACCAGCAGAAACAGCCAAAATCAGCTGTTCACACAGTATTGACAACTACAATGTAATCCTCTGGTACAAGCAGATAAATAACACACAGCTTCAGCTCCTAGGATACATGGTAGTTAACAAGGAATACCCAGAGCCTGGATCTGGTGTGAAAATGGACGGGAGTGCGAATAAAGATCAGACGTGCACATTAACAATTGAAGGACTGAACCTGAACAGCAGTGCAGTGTATTTCTGTGCTGCTAGTTTACACAGTGAAACACATCATCTGCTCCTCAGTACAAAAACCTGCACATGAGGTTCTTTCATCAGCTGCCAGCCCCTTACACACGCACCCTCCTCTCATTAGGTGGCAGTATTTGTACTTTCTGTTACTCTGAACTATAACGAGAGTTGATATGACAGTTATAAAGTTGAGAGAAGAGGGAGTTGACTCATACAGGAGGTGTAACTGCTGATGGACTGAAGAAAACACAATGATCCACTGCAACAAGGTTTAACCAAACAGCCAGAGAACACAAAATGATTGTCCTATTTTATTTTATCTTCAGCGTGACTTTAAACAATATTTTGGTTTCAGGTAACGTTAAAATTATTTTGAGAACGTTTTATGTTATTTTACCAAAGTTAGTTCAATTAGATTTTGTGAAGTTTTATGTTTCTCTGTTTTTTAATTCATCAGTATTTGTATTTTGTCTGATGCTTTCTCGATCTTTTTTCCACAGGTTCCTCTCTCAGTCACAAAGTCCAGCAGAGTCCAGCTAACATTTACAAGCAACCAGCAGAAACAGCCAAAATCAGCTGTTCACACAGTATTGACAGCTACGATCAAATCCTCTGGTACAAGCAGATAAATAACACACAGCTTCAGCTCCTAGGATACATGTATGGAAACAAGGAATACCCAGAGCCTGGATCTGGTGTGAAAATGGACGGGAGCGCGAATAAAGATCAGACGTGCACATTAACAATCGAAGGACTGAACCTGAGCAGCAGTGCAGTGTATTTCTGTGCTGCTAGTTTACACAGTGAAACACATCATCTGCTCCTCAGTACAAAAACCTGCACATGAGGTTCTTTCATCAGCTGCCAGCCCCTTACACACGCACCCTCCTCTCATTAGGGGGAAGTATTTGTACTTTCTGTTACTCTGAACCAGTGATCACCAACCTTTTCGAGCCAAAGATCACTTTTAATTCCAAACGTAAGCTGAGATCTACCACCCTGATGTCTTCCAAAAAACCCACTTAGGAGGGTCATATTTATTAGTTTTTGCATTTTCTGTTAAAGGCTGAATGTACAAGCATAAATATACACAAAGAAAAGCAGTTGTGCAACTTTATCTATTCAATGCACAATATTCACATTAATATCAATTCATATTTACAGCATCTGTTCAGTGCACAATATTTAGCTTCAGTTCAACAATATGTTCTGCAGAGGAGCTGCTGCGGCAGCACAATGTTTTTACATAGGCTTTGCCTTGAATATGGTCATAAATATGACTATTTCCTTGTCTGAAAGTATTCCTTGTACTCAAATAAATACAAGTACTAAACAGCATGAAGCCGTGCGTCTATCGCTCCTGCAAATATTTCACAATAAAAAACACTTTTTAAACAAAAGAAGGGATTCTGTCAAAAGAATCGCTGGAGTGCTTTTATTTTGAAACGCACGCAGAAAGTGGTTTTAACGTTTTAAAATGCATGTTTGTGACATAATATCAACAGATAAACATTAAAACTCAGGTGAAAGATAATTTTCTCAGTTTACTGTTCAGTGAAACACAATGTTTATCTGTATATGACAGAAACCTATTTACAACACTTCCCGAACCCGTTTCAAAGTAAAAGCACTCCAGCCTTTCACTTTCTGAATGCATTAATTTGTTCTAACGGGGCTTTGATTGTTATCGATGGACTGGAAGATGCAGGTCTTCAGACCGTAGAGTCCTGGTGTTTAGTTTAGTACATAAACCGACTGGTTTCGAAGGCAATGCAGTCGATAAACCAGCAGCTCCGCCGCCAGTAGCCGACACTCTGTCGTTTGAACAACAGACAACTGACACACAGCTGATCTGCGGCACAACCGCAGCCAGTGAGTCCAGAGAGTTCTGGGATCGACAGTGAAGATGTGAGATCGACCGGTAGATTGCGATCGACGGGTTCAGAGTCTGATCTATAGCGAAAGTTGATATGACAGTTATAAAGTTGAGAGAAGAGGGAGTTGACTCATACAGGAGGTGTAACTGCTGATGGACTGAAGAAAACACAATGATCCACTGCAACAAGGTCTAACCAAACAGCCAGAGACCACAAAATGATTGTCCTATTTTATTTTATCTTCAGCGCGACTTTAAACAATATTTTGGTTTCAGGTAACATCAAACTTATTTTGAGCACTTTTTATTTTATTTTAGCAAAGCTATTTCTGTTAGATTTCGTGAGGTTTCATGTTTCTCAGTTTTTTAATTCATCAGTGTTTGTATTTTGTCTGATCTTTCTTGATCTTTTATCCACAGGTTCCTCTCTCAGTCACAAAGTCCAGCAGAGTCCAGCTAACATTTACAACAAACCAGCAGAAACAGCCAAAATCACCAATTAACAAGTCGCAACCCCCCATGATGTCAACCATTGGTTTGTGAAATACCTTCTTGAAACCACCATCTTTATTTTTCCCTTTTGAAACCAGGAGCAGCCACACAGGAGCAAGACTTAGAGCCTACACCTGCCATTGAATGAGAGTTGCTGTTAATCACATGGTTTCCAGGCCCCATTGCAAAAAGTAATTTTTCATCTATTTGACTCTAAATGGGAGCATCATGCTATAATGAGGAAGACTTGGAACCTGCGATTGAGACTGTAAACTCCTTAGGAAAATGGTCTATGCCAGTTTAACCACCATGAAAACACAGACAGATTTACATGTGGTGACACTCCCACCTTCAACTCTTCATGACGCTGTAACATACGAGGACTCAAACACTTTCTGACTGACATGGATATTACCAGCATCAAACAAGACCTTCTCATATCATGTGTCCTTTTTCTGTGGACTACAGGTAATATACAATACAAATCGACCACTTAACATTAAAACTTTACATCAAATTAATCATGTTCTTATTATAGTTGATCTTTCTTTTTTTGTTTGTTGATAACGTGACGGTAATTACACACAGGTCTGTCTGATGGCAACGAGGTCACCCAAACACCCATACTGTGGAAAGACACGGGTGAAAATGCAACAATACACTGCAGCCACACCAAGGATTCCTCCTTTTACCTGATGTACTGGTACAGGCAGCTCCCGGGAGAGACGCTGAAGCAAATACTGTTTATGTCTTCAAACACAAACCGTGAATATGAACCTGGATTCAGTGAAGGGAAGTTCTCAGCCACCAAGCCTGATACGTACAGTGGGACATTGACAGTAAAGAATCTGGTGCCGGATGACAAAGGCTTGTATTTCTGTGCAGTCAGTGAACACAGTGACACACACTCACAGGGTAGATGAACAAAAACCCCAGTGCAATGCCAGCACACCTCCATCCTTCTCTCTCACATGCTTTAGGGGGACCTCAAGCATCATAAATACTCCCAGTTGCTTTTTGATTTCCTGCCAGACTTTTGAATACAGCTGCAGGATCAAACGTCACAAACTGCAGCGACACTCCCATCAACAACTCTTCAGATCTCTGCAACTAACCTGACAGTTACACACACTTGATCCAACATGGTCGCCTCAGCTCTTTGACAATGTTTGGAAGAAAGGTGAATGACAATAAGAAGTTGTTGTTTCACAGAGTTCACCTGTTGCTTTGGTGATGACAGAGTTTTAGAGTCGTCTACTTTAACATTTCCATTAACTGTTATACACAGGTTTTACCGGTGGAAGCGATATCACATAAAACTCTACACTATGGAAAAGACAAAGGTTAAAAGTGTGACAAGACACAGCAGCCACACCAAGGGGGTCAAACACTAGCAGATGTACTGGTTCATTGATTATTACATTTAATAGAGGCATTGTCATTTTGTTATAAAATAAGTAAATATTCTTTCTGTTGGTGTATAACATTGTTAAACTCTTTGTCCCTATTTTAATTCCATTAACCTTTCAACACAATTCCCTCCGAATTTTAGCAGGAAAGCAAGAGTGCTGGAAAGCTCTTATTATGAAAGTTAATTCTTGACTATTAAAACAATGGTTTGACAAAATAAGAGTTTAGGGCAACTCAGTGGACCCTCAGTACACAGCACAGCACAGCAGTCATACGAGGTGGTACAGGAAGAGGATGATGTGTGTACGGGTTACCAGGAAACAGAGGTGTGACTTAAGAAGAACAGCATATGCAGCCATGAAACACACCACAGATGATCGTTCCTAAAGTCAGCCATGAAAGACAACAAGATGATCACACTCTTCTACATAACCTTTAATATCGTACTGGTCTCAGGTAATGAAATAATGTTCAGAGATAATCTCAAACTACTGCGTTCCTTAATGTTTAAACTCAAAAGGTATGGAACAAAAACACTAAGGAAATACAAAATGAATGTCCTGTTCATTTACTAGATTCTGCTTATAGGTAATATAAACACAATTGTAAAAGAAATCTTTATTCATCTCTTTATTTACTATGTAATCTTGCAGGTGCACTGCCAGTGACAATTTTAATCTGTTTTTCAAAGTGTTCATGCTCATATTGTAGTTAAAAGCTTCATTTATCTTTTTTCCACAGGTTCCTCTCTCAGTCACAAAGTCCAGCAGAGTCCAGCTAACATTTACAAGCAACCAGCAGAAACAGCCAAAATCAGCTGTTCACACAGTATTGACAACTATGATCGAATCCTCTGGTACAAGCAGATAAATAACACACAGCTTCAGCTCCTGGGATACATGGTAGTTAACTCTGGAGTTTCAGAGCCTGGATCTGGTGTGAAAATGGACGGGAGCGCGAATAAAGATCAGACGTGCACATTAAAAATCGAAGGACTGAACCTGAGCAGCAGTGCAGTGTATTTCTGTGCTGCTAGTTTACACAGTGAAACACATCATCTGCTCCTCAGTACAAAAACCTGCATATGAGGTTCTTTCATCAGCTGCCAGCCCCTTACACACGCACCCTCCTCTCATTAGGTGGCAGTATTTGTACTTTCTGTTACTCTGAACTGTAGCGAGAGTTGATATGACAGTTATAAAGTTGGGAGAAGAGGGAGTTCACTCATACAGGAGGTGTAACTGCTGATGGACTGAAGACAACACAATGATCCACTGCAACAAGGTTTAACCAAACAGCCAGAGAACACAAAATGATTGTCCTATTTTATTTTATCTTCAGCGTGACTTTAAACAATATTTTGGTTTCAGGTAACTTCAAAATTATTTTGAGAACTTTTTATTTTATTTTACCACAGCTATTTCTGTTAGATTTTGTGAAGTTTTATGTTTCTCAGTTTTTAAATTCATCAGTGTTTGTATTTTGTCTGATTCTTTCTCGATCTTTTTTCCACAGGTTCCTCTCTCAGTCACAAAGTCCAGCAGAGTCCAGCTAACATTTACAAGCAACCAGCAGAAACAGCCAAAATCACCAATTAACAAGTCGCAACCCCCCATGATGTCAACCATTGGTTTGTGAACTACCTTCTTGAAACCACCATCTTATTTTTCCCTTTTGAAACCAGAAGCAGCCACACAGGAGCAAGACTTAGAGCCTACACCTGCCATTGAATGAGAGTTGCTGTTAATCACATGGTTTCCAGGCCCCATTGCAAAAAGTAATTTTTCATCTATTTGACTCTAAATGGGACCATCATGCTATAATGAGGAAGACTTGGAACCTGCGATTGAGAGTGTAAACTCCTTAGGAAAATGGTCTATGCCAGTTTAACCACCATGAAAACACAGACAGATTTACATGTGGTGACACTCCCACCTTCAACTCTTCATGACGCTGTAACATACGAGGACTCAAACACTTTCTGACTGACATGGATATTACCAGCATCAAACAAGACCTCCTCATATCATGTGTCCTTTTTCTGTGGACTACAGGTAATATACAATACAAATCTACCACTTAATATTAAAACTTTACATCAAATTAATCATGTTCTTATTATAGTTGATCTTTCTTTTTTTGTTTGTTGATAACGTGACGGTAATTACACACAGGTCTGTCTGATGGCAACGAGGTCACCCAAACACCCATACTGTGGAAAGACACGGGTGAAAATGCAACAATACACTGCAGCCACACCAAGGATTCCACCTTTTACCTGATGTACTGGTACAGGCAGCTCCCGGGAGAGACGCTGAAGCAAATACTGTTTATGTCTTCAAACACAAACCGTGAATATGAACCTGGATTCAGTGAAGGGAAGTTCTCAGCCACCAAGCCTGATACGTACAGTGGGACATTGACAGTAAAGAATCTGGTGCCAGATGACAAAGGCTTGTATTTCTGTGCAGTCAGTAAACACAGTGACACACACTCACAGGGTAGATTAACAAAAACCCCAGTGCAATGCCAGCACTCCTCCATCCTTCTCTCTCACATGCTTTAGGGGGACCTCAAGCATCATAAATACTCCCAGTTGCTTTTTGATTTCCTGCCAGACTTTTGAATACAGCTGCAGGATCAAACGTCACAAACTGCAGCGACACTCCCATCAACAACTCTTCAGATCTCTGCAACTAACCTGACAGTTACACAGACTCGATCCAACATGGTCGCCTCAGCTCTTTGATAATGTTTGGAAGAAAGGTGACTTACAATAAGAAGTTGTTGTTTCACAGAGTTCACCTGTGGCTTTGGTGATGACAGAGTTTTAGAGTCGTCTACTTCAGCATTTCCATTAACTGTTATACACAGGTTTTACCGGTGGAAGCGATGTCACATAAAACTCTACACTATAGAAAAGACAAAGGTTAAAAGTGCGACAAGACACTGCAGCCACAGCAAGGGGGTCAAACACTAGCAGATGTACCGGTTCATTCATTATTACATTTAATAGAGGCATTGTCATTTTGTTATAAAATAAGTAAATATTCTTTCTGTTGGTGTATAACATTGTTAAACTCTTTGTCCCTATTTTAATTCCATTAACCTTTCAACACAATTCCCTCCGAATTTTAGCAGGAAAGCAAGAGTGCTGGAAAAGCTCTTATTATGAAAGTTAATTCTTGACTATTAAAACAATGGTTTGACAAAATAAGAGTTTAGGGCCACTCAGTGGACCCCTCAGTACACAGCACAGCACAGCAGTCATACGAGGTGGTACAGGAAGAGGATGATGTGTGTACGGGTTACCAGGAAACAGAGGTGTGACTTAAGAAGAACAGCATATGCAGCCATGAAAACACACCACAGATGATCGTTCCTAAAGTCAGCCATGAAAGACAACAAGATGATCACACTCTTCTACATAACCTTTAATATGGTACTGGTCTCAGGTAATGAAATAATGTTCAGAGATAATCTCAAACTACTGCGTTCCTTAATGTTTAAACTCAAAGGGATGGAACAAAAACACTAAGGAAATACAAAATGATTGTCCTGTTCATTTACTAGATTCTGCTTATAGGTAATATAAACACAATTGTTAAAGAAATCTTTATTCATGTCTTTATTTAATATGTAATCTTGCAGGTGCACTGCCAGTGACAATTTTAATCTGTTTTTCAAAGTGTTCATGCTCATATTGTAGTTAAATGCTTCATTTATCTTTTTTCCACAGGTTCCTCTCTCAGTCACAAAGTCCAGCAGAGTCCAGCTAACATTTACAAGCAACCAGCAGAAACAGCCAAAATCAGCTGTTCACACAGTATTGACAGATACGATCAAATATTCTGGTACAAGCAGATAAATAACACACAGCTTCATCTCCTAGGATACATGTATGCAAACAAGGAATACCCAGAGCCTGGATCTGGTGTGAAAATGGACGGGAGTGCGAATAAAGATCAGACGTGCACATTAACAATTGAAGGACTGAACCTGAACAGCAGTGCAGTGTATTTCTGTGCTGCTAGTTTACACAGTGAAACACAGCATCTGCTCCTCAGTACAAAAACCTGCACATGAGGTTCTTTCATCAGCTGCCAGCCCCTTACACACGTACCCTCCTCTCATTAGGTGGCAGTATTTGTACTTTCTGTTACTCTGAACTGTGGCGAGAGTTGATATGACAGTTATAAAGTTGAGAGAAGAGGGAGTTGACTGATACAGGTGGTGTAACTGCTGATGGACTGAAGAAAACACAATGATCCACTGCAACAAGGTTTAACCAAACAGCCAGAGAACACAAAATGATTGTCCTATTTTATTTTATCTTCAGCGCGACTTTAAACAATATTTTGGTTTCAGGTAACGTCAAAATTATTTAGTGAACTTTTTATTCTATTTTCCCAAAGTTAGTTCAATTAGATTTTGTGAGGTTTTATGTTTCTCTGTTCATCAGTGTTTGTATTTTGTCTGATTCTTTCTCGATCTTTTATCCACAGGTTCCTCTCTCAGTCACAAAGTCCAGCAGAGTCCAGCTAACATTTACAAGCAACAAGAAGAAACAGCCAAAATCAGCTGTTCACACAGTATTGACAGCTACAATGCAATCCTCTGGTACAAGCAGATAAATAACACACAGCTTCAGTTCCTAGGATACATGGTAGGTAACTCTGAACTTCCAGAGACTGGATCTGGTGTGAAAATGGAAGGGAACGCGAATAAAGATCAGACAAGCACATTAACAATTGAAGGACTGAACCTGAACAGCAGTGCAGTGTATTTCTGTGCTGCTAGTTTACACAGTGAAACACATCATCTGCTCCTCAGGACAAAAACCTCACCATCACACAGTTGTCATCTTTGTATCAAAGCTCACATGACTCTTGCACCTGGAGTAAAACATTCTAACCTCTCAAAGATCAGAGATTGTAATAGGAGGTCCTTTCTGTGGAGTAACGTCACAACTCTTCATGACGCTGTAACATACGAGGACTCAAACACTTTCTGACTGACATGGATATTACCAGCATCAAACAAGACCTTCTCATATCATGTGTCCTTTTTCTATGGACTACAGGTAATATACAATACAAATCTACCACTTAATATTAAAACTTTACATCAAATTAAGAATGTTCTTATTTACTTGATCTTTCTTTTTTTGTTTGTTGATAACGTGACGGTAATTACACACAGGTCTGTCTGATGGCAACGAGGTCACCCAAACACCCATACTGTGGAAAGACACGGGTGAAAATGCAACAATACACTGCAGCCACACCAAGGGTTCCACCTTTTACCAGATGTACTGGTACAGGCAGCTCCCGGGAGAGACGCTGAAGCAAATACTGTTTATGTCTTCAAACACAAACCGTGAATATGAACCTGGATTCAGTGAAGGGAAGTTCTCAGCCACCAAGCCTGATGAGTTCAGTGGGACATTGACAGTAAAGAATCTGGTGCAGGATGACAAAGGCTTGTATTTCTGTGCAGTCAGTAAACACAGTGACACACACGCACAGGGTAGATGAACAAAAACCCCAGTGCAATGCCAGCACTCCTCCATCCTTCTCTCTCACATGCTTTAGGGGGACCTCAAGCATCATAAATACTCCCAGTTGCTTTTTGATTTCCTGCCAGACTTTTGAATATAGCTGCAGGATCAAACGTCACAAACTGCAGCGACACTCCCATCAACAACTCTTCAGATCTCTGCAACTAACCTGACAGTTACACAGACTTGATCCAACATGGTCGCCTCAGCTCTTTGACAATGTTTGGAAGAAAGGTGAATGACAATAAGAAGTTGTTGTTTCACAGAGTTCACCTGTTGCTTTGGTGATGACAGAGTTTTAGAGTCGTCAGCTTTAGCATTTCCATTCACTGTTTTACACAGGTTTTACCGGTGGAAGCGATGTCACATAAAACTCTACACTATGGAAAAGACAAAGGTAAAAGTGTGACAAGACACAGCAGCCACAGCAAGGGGGTCAAACACTAGCAGATGTACTGGTTCCGACAGCTGCCAGGGGAGGCGATGAAGCAAATACAACCCCCCCACATAAATAGGAAAATGGCTTCAGTGAGCAAAAACAGAGAAGAGTTGTGGTCCGACTGCATCTTTGACGGTGCAGAAGCTGCAGCCTGAGGACAGGGGGGTGGATTTTTGTGCTGTGAGTCAACACAGTGATCCAGGCGATTTAGGAAGCTCCACAAAATCATAAATCCCAAGGTCAGTGAATAGAAGATGACAGTGTCTTTGATAAACTACACAGAGGACTGAGTATTTGTAATTGCACCTGAAGATTTTGGTTCATTGATTATTACATTTAATAGAGGCATTGTCATTTTGTTATAAAAGAGGTAAATATTCTTTCTGTTGGTGTATAACATTGTTAAACTCTTTGTCCCTATTTTAATCCCATTAACCTTTCAACACAATCCCCTCCGAATTTCAGCAGGAAAGCAAGAGTGCTGGAAAAGCTCTTATTATGAAAGTTAATTCTTGACTATTAAAACAATGGTTTGACAAAATAAGAGTTTAGGGCCACTCAGTGGACCCCTCAGTACACAGCACAGCACAGCAGTCATACGAGGTGGTACAGGAAGAGGATGATGTGTGTACGGGTTACCAGGAAACAGAGGTGTGACTTAAGAAGAACAGCATATGCAGCCATGAAAACACACCACAGATGATCGTTCCTAAAGTCAGCCATGAAAGACAACAAGATGATCACACTCTTCTACATAACCTTTAATATGGTACTGGTCTCAGGTAATGAAATAATGTTCAGAGATAATCTCAAACTACTGCGTTCCTTAATGTTTAAACTCAAAGGGATGGAACAAAAACACAAAGGAAATACAAAATGAATGTCCTGTTCATTTACTAGATTCTGCTTATAGGTAATATAAATACAATTGTAAAAGAAATCTTTATTCATCTCTTTATTTACTATGTAATCTTGCAGGTGCACTGCCAGTGACAATTTTAATCTGTTTTTCAAAGTGTTCATGCTCATATTGTAGTTAAAAGCTTCATTTATCTTTTTTCCACAGGTTCCTCTCTCAGTCACAAAGTCCAGCAGAGTCCAGCTAACATTTACAAGCAACAAGAAGAAAAAGCCAAAATCAGCTGTTCACACAGTATTGACAACTATGATCGAATCTTCTGGTACAAGCAGACAAATAACACACAGCTTCAGCTCCTGGGATACATGTTAGGTAACTCTGAATACCCAGAGACTGGATCTGGTGTGAAAATGGACGGGAGCGCGAATAAAGATCAGACGTGCACATTAAAAATCGAAGGACTGAACCTGAGCAGCAGTGCAGTGTATTTCTGTGCTGCTAGTTTACACAGTGAAACACATCATCTGCTCCTCAGTACAAAAACCTGCACATGAGGTTCTTTCATCAGCTGCCAGCCCCTTACACACGCACCCTCCTCTCATTAGGTGGCAGTATTTGTACTTTCTGTTACTCTGAACTGTAGCGAGAGTTGATATGACAGTTATAAAGTTGGGAGAAGAGGGAGTTGACTCATACAGGAGGTGTAACTGCTGATGGACTGAAGAAAACACAATGATCCACTGCAACAAGGTTTAACCAAACAGCCAGAGAACACAAAATGATTGTCCTATTTTATTTTATCTTCAGCGTGACTTTAAACAATATTTTGGTTTCAGGTAACGTCAAAATTATTTAGTGAACTAATTTTTATTGTTTCCTGAATTTATTTTTCAAGATTTGTTTGTGTACATTAAGTCTCAAAATTATTTTGAGAACTTTTTATTTTATTTTACCACAGCTATTTCAATTTGATTTTGTGAGGTTTTATGTTTCTCTGTTCATCCGTGTTTATATTTTGTCTGATGCTTTCTCGATCTTTTTTCCACAGGTTCCTCTCTCAGTCACAAAGTCCAGCAGAGTCCAGCTAACATTTACAAGAAACCAGCCGAAACAGCCAAAATCACCAATTAACAAGTCGCAACCCCCCATGATGTCAACCATTGGTTTGTGAACTACCTTCTTGAAACCACCATCTTTATTTTTTCCTTTTGAAACCAGGAGCAGCCATACAGGAGCAAGACTTAGAGCCTACACCTGCCATTGAATGAGAGTTGCTGTTAATCACATGGTTTCCAGGCCCCATTGCAAAAAGTAATTTTTCATCTATTTGACTCTAAATGGGACCATCATGCTATAATGAGGAAGACTTGGAACCTGCGATTGAGACTGTAAACTCCTTAGGAAAATGGTCTATGCCAGTTTAACCACCATGAAAACACAGACAGATTTACATGTGGTGACACTCCCACCTTCAACTCTTCATGACGCTGTAACATACGAGGACTCAAACACTTTCTGACTGACATGGATATTACCAGCATCAAACAAGACCTTCTCATATCATGTGTCCTTTTTCTGTGGACTACAGGTAATATACAATACAAATCGACCACTTAACATTAAAACTTTACATCAAATTACTCATGTTCTTATTATAGTTGATCTTTCTTTTTTTGTTTGTTGATAACGTGACGGTAATTACACACAGGTCTGTCTGATGGCAACGAGGTCACCCAAACACCCATACTGTGGAAAGACACGGGTGAAAATGCAACAATACACTGCAGCCACACCAAGGATTCCACCTTTTTCCAGATGTACTGGTACAGGCAGCTCCCGGGAGAGACGCTGAAGCAAATACTGTTTATGTCTTCAAACACAAACCGTGAATATGAACCTGGATTCAGTGAAGGGAAGTTCTCAGCCACCAAGCCTGATGAGTTCAGTGGGACATTGACAGTAAAGAATCTGGTGCCGGATGACAAAGGCTTGTATTTCTGTGCAGTCAGTGAACACAGTGACACACACGCACAGGGTAGATGAACAAAAACCCCAGTGCAATGCCAGCACACCTCCATCCTTCTCTCTCACATGCTTTAGGGGGACCTCAAGCATCATAAATACTCCCAGTTGCTTTTTGATTTCCTGCCAGACTTTTGAATACAGCTGCAGGATCAAACGTCACAAACTGCAGCGACACTCCCATCAACAACTCTTCAGATCTCTGCAACTAACCTGACAGTTACACAGACTCGATCCAACATGGTCGCCTCAGCTCTTTGACAATGTTTGGAAGAAAGGTGACTTACAATAAGAAGTTGTTGTTTCACAGAGTTCACCTGTTGCTTTGGTGATGACAGAGTTTTAGAGTCGTCAGCTTTAGCATTTCCATTCACTGTTATACACAGGTTTTACCGGTGGAAGCGATGTCACATAAAACTCTACACTATGGAAAAGACAAAGGTTAAAAGTGGGACAAGACACAGCTGCCACAGCAAGGGGGTCAAACACTAGCAGATGTACTGGTTCCGACAGCTGCCAGGGGAGGGGATGAAGCAAATACAACCCCCCCACATAAATAGGAAAATGGCTTCAGTGAGCAAAAACAGAGAAGAGTTGTGGTCCGACTGCATCTTTGACGGTGCAGAAGCTGCAGCCTGAGGACAGGGGGGTGGATTTTTGTGCTGTGAGTCAACACAGTGATCCAGGCGACTTAGGAAGCTCCACAAAATCACAAATCCCAAGGTCAGTGAATAGAAGATGACAGTGTCTTTGATAAACTACACAGAGGACTGAATATTTGTAATTGCACCTGAAGATTTTGGTTCATTCATTATTACATTTAATAGAGGCATTGTCATTTTGTTATAAAAGAGGTAAGTATTCTTTCTGTTGGTGTAAAACATTGTTAAACTCTTTGTCCCTATTTTAATTTCATTAACCTTTCAACACAATCCCCTCCTAATTTTAGCGGGAAAGCAAGAGTGCTGGAAAAGCTCTTATTATGAAAGTTAATTCTTGACTATTAAAATAATGGTTTGACAAAATAAGAGTTTAGGGCCACTTAGTGGACCCCTCAGTACACAGCACAGCACAGCAGTCATACGAGGTGGTACAGGAAGAGGATGATGTGTGTACGGGTTACCAGGAAACAGAGGTGTGACTTAAGAAGAACAGCATATGCAGCCATGAAAACACACCACAGATGATCGTTCCTAAAGTCAGCCATGAAAGACAACAAGATGATCACACTCTTCTACATAACCTTTAATATCGTACTGGTCTCAGGTAATGAAATAACGTTCAGAGATAATCTCAAACTACTGCGTTCCTTAATGTTTAAACTCAAAGGGATGGAACAAAAACACTAAGGAAATACAAAATGATTGTCCTGTTCATTTACTAGATTCTGCTTATAGGTAATATAAACACAATTGTTAAAGAAATCTTTATTCATGTCTTTATTTACTATGTAATCTTGCAGGTGCACTGCCAGTGACAATTTTAATCTGTTTTTCAAAGTGTTCACGCTCATATTGTAGTTAAATGCTTCATTTATCTTTTTTCCACAGGTTCCTCTCTCAGTCACAAAGTCCAGCAGCGTCCAGCTAACATTTACAAGCAACCAGCAGAAACAGCCAAAATCAGCTGTTCACACAGTATTGACAACTACAATGTAATCCTCTGGTACAAGCAGATAAATAACACACAGCTTCAGCTCCTGGGATACATGTTTGGAAACAAGGAATACCCAGAGACTGGATCTGGTGTGAAAATGGAAGGGAACGCGAATAAAGATCAGACGTGCACATTAACAATTGAAGGACTGAACCTGAGCAGCAGTGCAGTGTATTTCTGTGCTGCTAGTTTACACAGTGAAACACATCATCTGCTCCTCAGTACAAAAACCTGCACATGAGGTTCTTTCATCAGCTGCCAGCCCCTTACACACGCACCCTCCTCTCATTAGGTGGCAGTATTTGTTCTTTCTGTTACTCTGAACTGTGGCGAGAGTTGATATGACAGTTATAAAGTTGAGAGAAGAGGGAGTTGACTGATACAGGAGGTGTAACTGCTGATGGACTGAAGAAAACACAATGATCCACTGCAACAAGGTTTAACCAAACAGCCAGAGAACACAAAATGATTGTCCTATTTTATTTTATCTTCAGCGTGACTTTAAACAATATTTTGGTTTCAGGTAAGGTCAAAATTATTTTGAGAACTTTTTATTTTATTTTACCACAGCTATTTCTGTTAGATTTTGAGAGGTTTTAGGTTTTTCAGTTTTTTAATTCATCAGTGTTTGTATTTTGTCTGATTCTTTCTCGATCTTTTTTCCACAGGTTCCTCTCTCAGTCACAAAGTCCAGCAGAGTCCAGCTAACATTTACAAGAAACCAGGAGAAACAGCCAAAATCAGCTGTTCACACAGTAGTGACAGCTATGATCGAATCCTCTGGTACAAGCACATAAATAACACACAGCTTCAGTTCCTGGGACTCATGTATGTAGACACTGAATTTCCAGAGACTGGATCTGGTGTTAAAATGGACGGGAACGCGAATAAAGATCAGACGTGCACATTAACAATTGAAGGACTGAACCTGAACAGCAGTGCAGTGTATTTCTGTGCTGCTAGTTTACACAGTGACACCACCATGTGCTCCCCAGTACAAGAACCTCACCATCACACAGTTGTCATATCTGTATTAAAGCTCACATGACTCTTGCACCTGGAGTAAACCATTCTAACCTCTCAAAGATCAGAGATTGTAATAGGAGGTCCTTTCGGTGGAGTAACGTCACATCTGCCTTATAAAGAGCAGCCTCAGACATTCAGTATGTCTGCTGAGGCTCATTTCATCTGAATCAGTACAATGGGTCCAATACTCATCACATTTACAGTCTCGTCTTTCTGGCTTCAAGGTACAAGAACAAAACGTAATTTTTAAAGAGGACTTGATTGAACCGCCAAGGAGGTTATGGTTTTGCCCTTGTCTGTTTGTTTGCTTGTCAGCAGGATTACGCAAGAACTACTCAATGGAATTCCGCTAAACTTGGTGGAAGGTTCGGACAAAATGTTGGTGCAGATCAGGAGAAAAGGCGGATTCAGCACATTTATTCTACTTTCTTTAACATTGCGAGATAGGGCTTTTTTTTTTTAATTCACAGATTTCACTGGAAATTATCAATGAATCTGAAAAAAAAATACAGCAATAAAATTGGAATAAACTTCTTTCACCAAAAAGGGATAAAAATTGTTTCAGTTTTGTATTTTCTCCGCACAGGTCTCTGCCAGGCTTTGACCCAGTACCCTGCAACCAGCTGGAGTTACGTGTCCAAATCCGCAGAGATGAACTGCAGCCACAACAAAGACGCTGGTCATAACCAGATGTACTGGTTCAGGCAGCGCCATGGGGAGACCATGACCCTCATTGTCTTCACAGTTTATGGAATGGACCCAGACTACGGCAGGAGCCCTGAAGACAAATATTCAGCTGTCAGAGCGAACTTCTTACTGTGAAAAACGTGCAGCCTGAGGACAGCGCTGTGTATTTCTGTGCAGTCAGTAAGCACAGTGATGGGAGAAGTATTAGAAGCTGCACAAAAACTGCTGGCCAATAAATGTGTTGCATTATAAGTTTTTTTTATATGTACCTTTCCAGTAGGTGGTGCTGGAGCTGCAGAAATACTCAAGCTGTGAGTGTCACATGGAACTTACAGTCCGTCAACATGCCCACATTCTTATGGTTGGTGATTCAGTAATCAAACTTTATCAATAGTTTCTACAAGGTTCATCCGTTTTCTCTCTTTGCAGGAGTTTTGTTCCTCGTCCTGAACAGAGACAATCGATGGGATCTGATTTCAGCGACTGACATCTACAAAACTGTCAAACACAGTTGTAAAGACATTTTCTTGCAAGTGCATGTCTGAAGCAAGTGCATGTCTGAAGATTGTAATAGGTAATAATTGTAATAGAATGATGGAGGTCAAGACCTCCATTAGTCTTCCTCTGACCCCGTCACAAACCCGGGTGACACAGTGCAAATTTGCTGCAGCCATGATAAAAATTAAATATTAATATACACTGTCCCTGTCAAAAAAAAAAACTAATAAAAAAAAAACTGTGCAGTCAGCAACACACGCAGACAAAAATCCCAACTGAATTTAAACAAAACAGTTTTCTCCTTTGTGGTTTTGAATAAGACAGAATCAGCTACACCCACACACCTGCTTTTGTGGTTTTATATTGAGCTTGATGAAATCATATTAGCTATTGCAGTTGTGTCTTCAGGTGAAAGAGGACTCAACAATACCTATGAATGTGAGCAACGCCTCCTTACTGCATCTGAGTATCTGTTTCCTGCTTAAAATTGTTCACGACAGACACCCTGTTATGTGACAAGTCAGATCTCATCATGAGGATTAGATTTCTCTTTTGCACTTTTCTCACGGGTAACAACTGCTTCACTGTTAACTACTTCTTTTACTGTATTTACCTTCACTTCTTAAATCAATAATCTGTCCCTCTGTGCTGACAGCAGGTATTTCTCTAGGGATTCAGGTCCACCAGTCTCCCTCCGCTCTCTTCAAACGAGCTGGTGATGATGTGCAGCTCGTCTGTACCCACGATCAGACTGACTTCAGAGTGATGCTGTGGTACCAGCAGTCACCAGGGGAAGAAGCTCTGAAAATCATTGGAAGGCAACTGTACGATTACAGCAGCATAGAAGAGCCATTAAGTAAACACTTCAGAGTAGCTGGTGATCCAAGTGGAGGCACAACAAATGGTTCACTTTCCATAATCGAACTAAAAGCACTTGAACACACTGCAACGTATTTCTGTGCAGCTAGTAAAGCACAGTTCATCAACTCCCCTATACGCGGTACAAAAAACACTTTCTCTCACTCACTCTCACTCTCACTCACTCTCACTCACTCTCACTCACACACACACACACACACACACACACACACACACACACACACACACCCCCCCACTCTCCCTAGATTTCATTCAGGCAGACAGTCAGAACTCGTAGTTTCATCTGCAGTTGTGCACGTGTACACAAGTGGCATGCCATGCAGTACGACACGACACACACTTCTAATACCAGATGACGGCGAGACGTCAGTTCCTCTTCAGCTGTCTGTATGTCAACCTCACTTCACTTCCTGCACATCCTCATCCACAAAACACAGCAGAGACTCCAGCCACTTCCTCACTATTCAACATGACGCCACCTCGTCTCCTCACATCCATCATTACCGTGATCTGTATTAAGGGTATGAAGTCATGACAACACTTATAACTCTTGCATAATCATTTTAAATGGAGCGAAGAATGAACTGTAATCCACTCTAAGTGACCAATTATGCTTTCAACAACTTTATAGTGTAGAGACAGGATGTTTAAGTTCCAGCTAAACTAGCTTTTTATGATCTCTTTGCAGGTGTTTACCTCTGCAAAGAAGAACAAGTGTGTCAGATGCCAGCTGAGCTGCTAGTGAAACCCAACAGTGAAGTCAACCTGAGCTTATCACATCAAAATCCAAGCTGGGACACGATTCTCTGGTACCAGCGCTCAGCAGGAGACAGTTCTCTGAAGCTTATTGGCCATGTGAATTATAAATTTCTTACAATCCAGCCACTGTTTGTCGGCCACTTTGAAGTGAGTGGAAATGGAGAGAAACAAGCTTTTCTTCACATTAAGAAGCCGAGGCACCCTGAAGACAGTGGAGAATATTTTGGAGCAGCCAGTTTACACAGTTATAAAGACGGAGATGCTGTCGTACATGAAACCTCCATTATGATGCAGCAGATACCAGCACACCGACAGGAAACACCTGAAACCATGTGACAGTCTTCATTATAACTGGGATGTTTTTTTATTCATTCAGGGATCAATGATCACACACTGACAAGACAGTTGTGGGCACGTTGATGATGTTTCTAACATGCAACAGAAGCAAATCTGAAAGAGAACAAAGATCTCAGGATGAAATCAAGGTTGTCATTCACGTAGAAGACGCTGACAAGGACAATATGTTAATATATGTGGAAGAAAAACTCAGAGTTCAAAACAGCTGTTTTACGATTCATGCCACGACAAAGAACGTTAAATCTACCTGAGGAGTTTCTATGGCCACACGCAGAGGCAGGACATACATGTATTCAACAGTGTTTGCTAATTTCACTGTTTTTTTTTGCTTCTGTCACATGTTGGGTTCGGGTTCTGATGTCATTTCCTCCCTTCAGATTTGAAGAGAGAGTGTTGGTTCACTCAATGTATTTCCAATAACTTCTCTTCCTCCTTTGCAGTCAAAATGATTCCAAGCTTCACCACCTTGACTTTCTTTGTACTCTGGGCTTCAGGTAAAGTACAAATCTATAAAGACAAAAACACATTGCTCTCTCTTTCCATTTTGGATAAAAATATTCCTACATTTTAATAATTTGTAGCACAGAGGTGAAACATTTTGATTTCACTCAAACTTTATTTATACTTTAGCCTTTATAGATATATCATCATAGACATGTTCATCATGCTCATTTTCTGTTTTCTTTCATTTCAGGAGTTTCTCATTCTGTGCTGATCACTCAGTGGCCCCAGTACATCTCAAGTTTTCCCAGTGGCTCGGCAGAAATGCACTGCTACCAGAATGACACCGACTATCAGTATATGTACTGGTACCAACAGCTGAGAGGAACACAACTTCAGTTAGTGGTTTATGTAGTTGGCAGCTCTGCAACCTATGAAGAAGGATTCAAATCTGGCTTTGAGGCAAAGATAGTGCAGAAGAAGCAGTGGTCTCTGAAGATACCCAGCGCTCAGAGGAAAGATGAGGCTGTTTATCTGTGCGCTGCCAGTCTACACAGTGCTGTGACAGACACCAAGTCCATGACAAAAACATCCCGACTTCTGACTCACATTAATAATAACAACAGGAAGGATGTCAACCACACTGTGGAGATGTTATCAGGGACTTTTACTGCAAATGCATTTTTACTTGAGTCAATGTAAGTGAAGAGAGAAGGATGCATAAATAATAATAAAATTAAAAATAAAATAAATTATAAAGAATAAACTAAGGAGTATATGACTTGTCGTATAAAATTTAAAAAAACAGATTTATGTTGAAACACAGGACGAGTAACTGAGGATAGATTCAACCAACAGGTGGAGGCACAGCTCATGGCATGAAGCTTTTATCAAGAGAAGGTGGTGATGAATTAACACACACACACACACACACACACACACACACACACACACACACACACACACACACACACACACACAGGGGGAGCATAGTAAGGCTTCGATACATAAGCACAACTAATCGCAAGTCAGTGTCAATCCTGATGTTTCATCCCGTTTTTATCACGGAAGAATTAACACTTGGACATTCATCAGTGTGATAATAAAATAATTTGGCGTATAATTTGACATTTCAGTTTGGTCCATGTCCAATTCAATAACACAGAGAAGGCGGGGTTTGTGACCTCTACTGCATCCAGCCACCAGGAGGCAATTCAGATTATATGGCTTCACTTTTTGGGGGGGCAGTCGGTATCATTGCACATCACTAACATGCTCGTCACAGTCATTTATCTGTCACTTCTTTTACAATCGGGTGGGTTTTATGTTTTATCTCATCATGGCTGTACTGTCTAACCAGTGCTCCAATTGTTTCTCTGGCTGTTTTCATGTATTTGTGTATTAATTTGTCATGTGCCACAGGTCTGGCTGTTGTTGTTCAGCAGTCTGGAGATCAAGCCTCTCGCCCAGGAGACACAGTGATGCTGGAGTGCAGCCTGGGTCCAGGGTTCAGCATGGGCAGTTACACCATGTACTGGTACCGACAAAACCACTACGCAGCTCAGGTGGAGTTTCTCACCAAAGAACATGACCAAAGTGAGGGACGCATCCAGTCAACTATCGCCGCATCCAAAAACAACTTCTCTCTTCAGATTACTGATCTGCTCCTGACTGACAGCAGCACGTACTACTGTGCTGCCAGTCACAGTGATGCACACGGACCTGACAGTCATACAAATACCAAGTCAGACTGCAGCATACGACATGCAGGCAGGAGGAAGCTGTGGCTTGTTTGGTTTGTAGAGAATAAATACGTATGAGAAGCTTTGTGCCGAAAACAGGTCCGGCCACATTGGGGTACTATTGGGCTCCTTGTCAGTAATGATTCAGTTTAGCAAACACACTGGATGAGCCCGTGCTGATATTAAGGAGTAAAAAAGTTCCTATTCCTATATGGAAAAGAGTCAATGATTCCCAAGATGTTGTAATTGAGGCTTGATATTTCACAGTTCAACTTGAAAAACCTCTGAAACAATACGAGTGAGGAAAAAGAGTTTCTAGTAAAAACAGAAAGGAAGAGGAGGAGCCTATTTCAAAAGTTTGGATCGTGGCAGCAGAGTAAGACAACAGTTGAATTGTCAAAGAAGAAGACGGCTTTGATTCTTTTTTTCGCTGTGACAATGAACATCTTACTCTTGGTTGCAGTTACAATCTTCTCTAGTAGGTACATTTAAGTTACGCTGAAAGAAATCCTACTTCTTTTGCGATCAGATTTTTGCTTGTTCTGGTTTGTTCGTTCATTTACTTGTCGTTTTCTTGTTTTCCAGATTTCTCCGTCTGCGTAAAAATTCTCCAGCCTCCGTTTGTATTCAGCCATGACAGAGACAAAACTGTGACGCTGCAGTGTGAACAGGATGATAATCAATATTACTACATGTACTGGTTTAGACAGAGAAACAGTGGGGAATTACAACAGGTGGCAAATTCTCCTGGACAAGATTCATCGAACATTGAGGCCCCTTTCAAAGAACACAAGTACACCATGTCAAGGCCAGCACTGCTCAGCTCCTCTCTGCAGATACACCCTGTTGAGGCTGGAGACTCAGCTGTGTATTACTGTGCCTCTAGAATAGCACAGCGGTTCAGAAAGCCTCAGCAGCTTAACAACAACCTCAGGAACACACCAGGAAGAGAACAGGTGGAGGGGCGAGTAAAAGAAGCAACAAATTAATTTGCTCTTGTGTCTCAGTTGTGATTAGAAATAAATGATGTCCCTTCTTTTAGGATTTATAACGGACACTTTATATTATATTCTAACATTTGAGGCAGCTGTGGCTCAGGAGGTAAATTGTGTCGTCCACTAATTGGGCGGTCAGTGGTTCGGTTCCTGCCTCGTTTAGGCTGCATGCCAAATTGTCCCCAAAGTGCTCCTGACGGCTTTGTCAGCAGCATGTGAATGAGCTGCATGACTGAAAGAGCTGCATGTAGAATCCCTGTGTGAATGTCAACTGCACTGTAACAAACATCGAGTGGTTGTTAAGACTAGAAAATCAATATATTGAAATGCAGCCTGTTAACATTTCAGAAGTCAAACAACTTACAGATTAACCCAGAAAATATTCGCTGCTTTTCCCTGCGATTGTGAAAATAACCTTTAGTTGGTTAAACAAGCAAGTTTCCCTGTATTCCTGCAGAATGTACAAGACCTGCTGCTCCACGCTTCAGTGATACAACACCACGGAGCTGATCAATTCAGATTAGTGAGCAGGTGAAAATATGGTGGAGGTTGATAGAGCCAGTGCATTTCACCCTGAACAGGATCAGGTTTAAGAGGAAATCATACACTGACCTCTACAGGGTTCACGTGAGACTGCATTTGGGTGTGGTAGTAAATATAATGTACTATATTGTGAAATATGCTAAATCATTTAATGAACCACTCGTGAAATTGTATGGATGTGTTGTTTTGTACATAAAAATATTTGCAATAGAAAAAAGTTGACAAACTCCAGACTCATTTGACAAAAGAAAAGCATTGAGGTGTTGAAGACAGTTAGAAGATCTGTTGTTCAGATGCTGCTATAAATATGATTTAACTTGTTAAGAAATGTAATTTATGGAAGTTAAGTAAGACATTATCAGTAGTGTTGTAATTCACTATGACATTCTGATTTATTTCTATAAATAAAAACGTGTTATGTCATTATATAGATTTGATTTGTTGTTAAACTTGCATTGATAGATTTCTGTGACCACTTGGGGGCAATGAAACAAGTTGTAACCTGACATGTTGTCACCATGTAAAGATGTTATGGCAAAGGTGTTGCCTATGTCCACATCCAGCAGACATATTAGCATTAGCATTCATTTGGAAGTTCTAAAGTTCTCTTTTAGCTCAGTTTTTGGTCTCAACCAGCTTTTAATAAATATATAATTGTTTAGCTCAGCACTGTTCCCTGGTTACATGCAAGCCCTTCTGTTGCCAACAAGAGCTGCGACAGACCATAATAATACATTGAAAGCCAAAAGTTGAAAACTGCGCTTAAAGACATAAAAATGCTTCATGGAGTTGAAGGGGACCGGATTGGCTTTTACTGGTTTCACCCACTAATAAGGACATTTCAAGCTCGACATTAGAAGACAAACGAGTAATTTGAGGCTCATCTGTATCAGTCACATCAGTGAATGTTCCCCCCGTATATATATATGTCTCTTCTCAGATAAATGGGTGGATAAGGAGGTGTGACCATGTATGATGTCACTTCCTTTGAGAGGCTAAAATAAACAGAGCAGACAAAACAGTTCCCTCAGCAATCGCTTCTTTTCTTAGCCGACACAGAAATAGCAGCAGTCAGACTCGATGCCGTTCAGCTGTCAGTGAGTCCAACCTGTACAGCTGCTCTCAGAGAGATGGAGGCTGAGATATGGAGACGCTGGGTGGGGGAGGGAAACAGTGAAGAAAAACGACATCAGGTTTTTGTGTAGTGTTTTATCACAGTGGGGACAGGGGGCCACGGTGATACATTCCCATAGAGCCGCTGTACAAAAACCTCCTCCCATTGACACCCATTGTATAGACGGCTGTTTGGAACCTGGGGTTCTTGATCGAGCAGAAAACATCAACACTCTGAAGGTGTGTCTGATGTCAGGTCACACTGGCACTGGAAAGATGATCAAAATGAAGAATTTGGCTGAAACATAGTCTTACATTTTTATATATTTAATTCAAATGGATGATTGTTTAACTTTGGTTATACAAAACAAAGAAGATTTGGAAATTATGAAGCTCATCCTGCAGGATTTAACCTTTTTCATCCTCTGGAATAGTGTCCTAACTTTATGTTTATGGGATGTTTTGTGACTTTTTGGTGAAGGAGACAGTCAGTGTGACACTGGAAGTGAAGCTTACTTTGGAAAAGGGACAAAACTCACTGTTTTGGGTAAGTCTAAGCTTTCACAACATCACTTCACTAAAACAAACCTAAAAACAAAAGAAGCTGGTGTGGAAGTGAAGGAGAAAGTGTTGTCATGAAATCTGAAATATTGAGCTGAACAGAGAAACACTGTGACCAACACATACCCTGCTTACTTTGGCCAAGGAACTAAACTCACTGTTTTAGGTAAGTCTAAGCTTTCACAACATCAATTCACTAAAACAATCCTAAAAACAAAAGAAGCTGGTGTGGAAGTAAAGTAAAAAGTGAACAGAGAAACACTGTGACCTACACTGATCCTGCTTACTTTGGCCAAGGAACCAAACTGACGGTTTTAGGTAAATATTTCCATTTATTACTGTATATTCATAAATGTCACATTGCTTTGGAATCCAAGTATAAACAGAAGTATTAGTAAAAACCTTCCAAAGACTCTGATAGAGAGAAAGACGCAACTGTTTCATGCTCAGTATTTTTACACTGTGACAAGTTAAACGAAGCGTACTTTGGAAAAGGAACAAAACTCACTGTTTTGGGTAAGTCTAAGCTTTCACAACATCACGTCACTAAAACAAACCTAAAAACAAAAGAAGCTGGTGTGGAAGTGAAGGAGAAAGTGTTGTCATGAAATCTGAAATATTGAGCTGAACAGAGAACACTGTGACCAACTATGAGCCTGCTTACTTTGGCCAAGGAACCAAACTGACAGTTTTAGGTAAATATTTCCATTTATTACTGTATATTCATAAATGTCAAATTGCTTTGGAATCCAAGTATAAACAGAGGTATTAGTAAAAACCTTCCAAAGACTAATAGAGAAAGAGTTTCATGCTCAGTATTTTTACACTGTGACAACTACAACGAAGCGTACTTTGGAAAAGGGACAAAACTGACTGTTCTGGGTGAGTCAGGTTTATTAAAATGGAACAAATGCAATAACTTTGTCACTAAAATGCTGCATTAAGAAACCTAACGTACTCAGGTCTGGACAGTTTGAGTTCACCTCAGTGGTTTTTGATGACGAGCTTTAGTGCTGTGTCAATTATGAAGCTTATTTCGGCCAGGGAACGAAGCTGACAGTTCTTGGTGAGTAAAACTTTATTCTCATGAATTCAGCTCTTAAAAACTAAAGCCCAATGAAGCAGATATGTTTTGGTGTTGCACTAAACTTTAAAAAAAAGAAGGTAGTGCTATGAATGTTTTTTGGTTTGTTTTAAATTGCATGTAACATGTTGGTTACATTTACTACTAAATTTAATATAAAGAAACAAAGTAAAAGTAGCACTTTGTGCTGTTTTCAGCACTGATAAGATTCACTGTGACTGGTTCTTCAGTTGCTTATTTTGGTGGAGGAACAAAGTTAACTGTTCTAGGTAAGAAAATATTATAATGTCAGATTTTACTTTGTTCAGATGTTTGTGAAACTATAAGTTTACTCAGAGTGAAAATCAATCACATAATCATGATTAAACCACGATTATGGCTGTTAATGGGCTCAATATAGTCATAAAGTAGTCACTATATGATATTAATGTTCAACAGCTGAACATTAATGGATGGAGGAAGATTTTGTTTATAGCCTATTAAAAGTAGTATATTAAATTCAATTCTTACCGTTTTTACACAGTGAGGGAAAAAGTTGTAATAATTTCAAAGTGGCACTATTTGAAGAGGCAAGAGGAAGAGTTTTTGTGCAGTTGAATGTCTCTGTGCTCGTACACCGAGGCTTACTTTGGATCTGGAACTAAACTCACTGTTTTAGGTAAGAAAACCTGAAAAGATTCAACCTCACTGTGCACGATTCTCTTAGTGGCAGGTCAATATTAAAGTCCTTGTTTAGAAGATACTCCCTGAACATTTCATTTGAAGTCTGTGAAGTAAGTGTGGTAATTTAGACGTGAAAAATGTTAATTCAGAGTTTAGTTTATGCCTGGTAAAAAGGATTTGTCTGTGTTCACAAGTGTAGTGCAGGAGTAAAACATTTGGCTCTTTGCCCAGAATATTACTGTCACAGCGAGTTCTTATCAGCCCTGTGAATTACTGTGAGTTTCCAGTCCGAGGCGTACTTTGGAGCTGGAACTAAACTCACTGTTTTAGGTAAGATTACTGTTAAATTACATGAAAAAAATAGCCTAAACATGTCAAAACATTAAATGAAAATGTATTTGCTTTTATACATCCTACCAGTTTAGTTATGTTGTTTTATCTTAGGCTCTTAAATGAACACTAAATTGGCAGTTTAAATTTGGGAAGAGCAAATTTGATTTAGGCAATAGTATGTATTCAAGTGTTGTGTGCACAGAGAAACGTTTTAGTTTATCTGATAAAAGAGCACAAAAAACAGTCTGCAGGTTTCAGTGCAGAGTGGTTGAGCAGTTTTTTATGTAGCCTTGTATCAGTGTGAACAACAACTACCCAGCTTACTTTGGCAGCGGCACTAAACTGACAGTGTTAGGTAAGAACAAATTCAAAAATCATTTGTACAAGTGTTTGTTTTGTGAGCGTCATTAAGCCTAAATGGACAAAAATTATTGTTGAGGAAATGTTTCGATGTCTTGTTTAGTGAGTGTGGGTTTGTCGTAAAAAAACTGCAGAATAATGTCAAATCTATGCGAGATAAATCGAGTTAAAATGTTATACTTGGTTAACATACCACACTTTGTTTTAATAAAATAAATGTTGTTCTGTTATTCAGTCCAGTTCTCATTTTATACAAGAAGTTTGGCATTTGCACTAAAATAATTCAAAACAACCATGATATTTGTAAAACAAAGTAAAATTGAGTGTTTTGTTTAGTCACATTAATCAAGACGTGAAAGAAAGAAAGTAAAAAAAATATATCAAGTGAATTAATCATTAGGATGATGCTAATGTGTGACTTATTATACAAATATAACTGATTAAAAATACACACAAATACAGCAATTAAATATGTAAGAGGTTCAAACATTGGAAGTAATTTTTTGAAAGTGATGTTATTTGCTTTTGTGTTTAACCTCAATGTTCTGGTATTTTGTCTTCTATTTTAGAGTTAGGTGTTTAACATTGGTTTCTTATATGTTTCATCTTTAATTGAATCGTTTTATGTCTTTGTCTCCACCAGAGCATGAAGTCATGCTACCAAATGTGACGGTTCTCAGACCATCAGCAAAAGAGTGTCGAAACCCTCTGGACAATGAAAGACAGAAGACCTTAGTTTGTGTGGCCAGTGGTTTCTACCCGGACCATGTCAGTGTATTCTGGCAGGTTGACGAACAAACCGTCACCAGTGGTGTAGCAACAGATGAAGCTGCCCTGCGGGATGGCAAATCCTACAAAATCACCAGCCGGCTGAGGGTCGCTGCCGAAGACTGGTACAAACCCGAGCGTACATTTGAGTGCTTCGTCAGTTTCTTCAATGGGAAGGAATATACCAATCATTCATCACCTCTAATCTTTGGTGAACCAGGTTCGTTCATGTCCTAAACCTGATCTGGACAAACGTTAAATAATCTTCTGTTCTAATCTAATGCGTTTCTTATTTTTCTACCAGCTCCAGACAACATCCTGACCAGAGGTAAATACATTATTCAGTTATTCATTGTTCACCTCACTGCTGCTCACATCAACCGTCTCCACAAAGAGCACTGGATGTTTCCTCTTTGAATCATGTCCCTCATCTAAATGTTTGAACCTTTCTGCAGAAGAATATCTGAGGATCACAACGAAAGCCAAGCTCTCCTACGGTGTGTTCATCATCAAGAGCTGCGTCTACGGAGCCTTCGTGACCTTTTTGGTTTGGAGACTCCAGGTTCGTTAAATACAACATTTCTGATTGACCGACACAGAAGCTGGTTCCATAGGTTTAAGTATGTAAATGAAAACATCTCACAGGAAGTTGTTTCCTTTGTGTCTGTTGCAGAGTTCAACTGAGAAGCAGAGGAACTGAGACCTGAGCTGGGAGGAAAATGAACTGCTTTATGTAAATAAAACTGAAAACATAGTTGCTATATTTCTATAAAGCTGAATGTTGCAGTGTATTTTTCCTCATTTATAAATCAGAGTAGATAACAGGTTCTGTGCTTATTCTTATCAATAACTCAAATCTATGACTGGCATCAAGATAGTTTGGCATCAGGTTTTTTATTTCTCTGTGTATTTGTTTTTGGTTGTGAACTAATTGTTTGCTAAATTTTTTTTCTCAATAAAAGTTTTTGGAATCAATAATGTGCCTTTAGTTCTCTGTAAGAGTTTGTCCTGACATTCATGATCACTCTGACACCTTCGTCTCCATATCAGACACTGCTGATAACATTACATTAAACAAGAATGAGATAAAGTAAACCGTTGAACCACTGTCACACCTCATTCTACAATCAGCACTGGAAATATTATTTCTGGAGATAGCGTGAGGTATTTTTAGCACCTGACAAACCAGCCTGTTTTCTGAGAATAAACTAATTTCCACCTTCACCTCAGCTCAAGAAAAACGTCACAGGCTGGAACATTACAAGTTTTTTCCAATGAGCAAACTGAACAAACTGAGAAGTGACTGAAGTTTCACCAGTTCGTTAAATGATGATCACAATCACATTGATTGATTGTGTTTTGGGTGGGTCATATCTGCTCTAGATACAATCATAAGCAGTGTTGTGTAGTTTTCTTCCTGAATAAACTTAAACTGTGAGAAGAAAAGTAAATGTGAAGAGTGTGAGTCAACCACACAACAACAGGAAGTTATCGCTCTCCTCTGTGCACAAAAGAAGAGCATAGCTTCTGTTGGTGAGAAGACAAACGGGGATGGAAACTGAGGCAGAGGAGTGGAGAGCGACAGCAGAAGAGAGGATGTGGTCACAGAGCAGCCTGCACATCGTTCTCTGTGCTGAGAAATGACGGAGCTGCAGCATCTCACTTCACCACAACCTCCGGCCCCCGAGCGTGCACCTGCATCTCTGCACGAACCCACACCCACACTGCACATCTCTGAGCAGACAGCTGGAAAACCTCCACTTCTGTGTCAACTGAAGCTACACAACCAACCAGCACGTGTTGTATTGCACACAACAGCTGTTCACATTAGAAGGTTTTAAGTTGCTTTGCCTTGAAAAACATGTTTGTGTGCTCAGCCCATAAACAGGAAGAAGTGTGCAAGTCGACAACAGCAACAACATCATCTCACGTTGGGTTTTTGTCTTGGACCGAAAACTCCTTCATGAAAAATCAAACCTGTAGCAACAAAACATCCAAACTGAGAAACTGAAAAGTGTAAAAGCCAAACTGACAAGACATGTTCTCAGCCTCAAACTTCTGACTTTATTTGTATGTCAACATTCAATATTTATTTATACTCCAATAATAAATCAACGATAATTTATTTTTATAGTATTAAATTTATTTTGAATATTCCAGTTTAAGTATTAACAGCAGATATAAAGAACACATTTTCAATGAAGGTGTGGTGTGCAGCTGTGTACATACTATATAAATACTATAACATATAAAAGGTTTAAACGCAGATTTCCCAATGTTTAATTCAATGTAACAGCAGCTGCAGCAACAACTAATTCTTTGGAAAACACTAATTATTGAGAGCTGAACATCAATATTTTATATGTTGAAGTTTTATTTGTTTCTCTATGGATATTCCACTTTGTCCCTGTGTCTACACTGATCAAATGCAATAAGAAACCATTTAATGAGACCAAAAAGAGGTTGGTGGAGACAATAAAGCAACTAAATGCGCAGTAAAGCAGAAACCTCATGATCCCTTTAGCTGTGTGAATTTCACTTTACACATTAAACAACCTCTGGTGCAAACTGAATATCAAGTCGTGTGTAAGATCCACAAACAGTAATTCTAGACAGCACAGCTTCTCGTTGCCCTGAGACAACTTCTGTTAATCCTTTGCTGCTACACAGATAAAACTGACTTGACTTTATGCACGTTACACTCGTGAAAGAACGTGTAATGTTACTTACACACTAGGAGTCAAAACAGTAGTGAGGCTCAAACTCAGGCTGCCACCTGCTGGCATCACTCCAGTCATTCATGAGCTAGAACACAATCTAGCTGATAAGAAACATCCAGGTGTTCCTTGAGCCTAGCTCTGCTGACGGAAACAAAGGGTCACATGACTGGATGGATGATGAGATGCTGCTTTGTCCAACATCTCCCTCTCGTCTCTGGAACAGCTCAAAATGATATCAGCCATCATTACCTTCACCGTTTCTCTGCTCTGTATTGCAGGTATCCGACATCTTTTCTATTGAGTTTATTGGACTGTCTGCCTGTCCTCTTCTGTTGACTAAACCTTTTGGCTTGTGGTCTGGTTCCAGGTTGTAGCAAGTTTACTGGTAGAGAGGGGTCAGTCTGCTCAGATGAACTGCAGTCATGATCTTGATAACCGCTATTTTTATATGTACTGGTATCTACAGTTGCCAGGGCAGAGGAGGATGAGTTTGATTGTCTCCATGGTGCCTTTCAGGAAGCAGCAAGACTTTGAAGATTTAAGCGAAGGAAAATTCTCAGTCGAGAAGAATAAAGTGGATCCTTCACAGTGAGAGATGTTGAACCAGGTGACAGTGGAGTGTACTTCTGTGCTGCAGCGACCACAGTGAGGCAGATACTTGTCAAGTACAGGGGACAAAAATGTAAGAATACAGTATGAATACAACTTAAAAAAAGATTGAAAATGTCAGTTTTTCCAAAAAAATCAAGTTCCAACGACACGACACAAACTTCGTTCGAATATAAATCGAAGTCCCCACGAATGAGGTCAGACGAGGTTGAACACTTAACGTTGCTACGAAGAGGAGATAACATGGATATATGAGAGGGGATGGATTTGAAATGTGTTGGACAAAAATAAAAGGAATATCTGTCAACATAACAGAATTCAGGTTAACAGCACCACCAACTACAAAGTTCTGACTTTTACATCCTCCTCTAGGTGGCACTGGTGCTCAAAAGAAAAACACTCCAGGTTAACACACAGAGCGATAGAATGAGATGTAAATGATGATTTGATTCAGAGGGCTCTGACACACAGAGTCAGTCGGTGCTCATTCAGACAGAGTCAACATGACAACAGTATTCCTGCTTTCTTGGCTCATTGGTAATCACTTTAACCCTTCAGGAATACCACTTCATTTAAAGTGTCAGCACTAATTATTTCTTCTCTCTGCTTCTAGGTGTTTGTCTGGGTCTTGACGTCCGTCAGTCTCCCTCTGACCTCGTCACAAACCCTGGTGACAACGTGCAGATTTCCTGCAGCCATGATAGAACTGACTACAGGGTGATGCTCTGGTACCAGCGCTCACCAGGAGACACAGCAATGAAACTCATTGGATATTTGAATTACCAAGATGTCAGAATAGAAAAGCCATATGAAAAACATTTCAACATCACTGGAGATTTGGGTGGAAAGGGAGCAAAGACCAGCTCTCTGAAAGTCCAAATAACGGGACTTGAGCACAGTGCTATTTATTACTGTGCAGCCAGCTATGCACAGTTGCTCTAATTTTGTTCTGCGTTACACAAAAACTACCAAACCTTATCAGCATGTATGGTTTTACATCCAACCTCTGACTCCTCCCAGCTGCATTTTGTTTGACAGTTTCATCTTCGCCAGCTTATTGTGGTTCGTTCTTCCTTTTCCTCGTGACAGGCGAGCTTAGCTACATGTCCGTCACTCACATTGTGATGTGATGTTACATCTCAGTATTTGGGGAAATTCCTTTATTTTGAGGATCCGCTTTCTTCTCTGTTTGTTTGTTCCTCTTTTTTGTCATGCAGGTGTTTGTCTGGGTCTTGACATCCGTCAGTCTCCCTCTGACCTCGTCACAAACCCTGGTGACAACATGCAGATTTCCTGCAGCCATAATAGAACTGACTACTGGGTGATGCTCTGGTACCAGCGCTCACCAGGAGAAACAGCTATGAAACTCATCGGATATTTGTATCGGATATTTGTATTACCAAGATGCAACAATGGAAGCGCCTTATGATAAGGAGTTTGAAATCACTGGAGATTTGAGAGTGAATACAGCAAAGAATGGCTCTCTCCTAATCAAAGCAGTCAGAAAAGAGCACAGTGCAGTTTACTTCTGTGCAGCAAGAGAAGCACACTGAAAAAAATCCCCTCGCTATTCTTCCCCTCGCTATTATTTCTTCTCTCTGTTTCTAGGTGTTTGTCTGGGTCTTGACGTCCGTCAGTCTCCCTCTGACCTCGTCACAAACCCTGGTGACAACGTGCAGATTTCCTGCAGCCATGATAGAACTGACTACAGGGTGATGCTCTGGTACCAGCGCTCACCAGGAGACACAGCTATGACACTCATCATATTTGTATTACCAAGATGCAACAATGGAAGCACCTTATGATAAGGAGTTTGAAATCACTGGAGATTTGAGAGGGGATACAGCAAAGAATGGCTTTCTCCTAATCAAAGCAGTCAGAAAAGAGCACAGTGCAGTTTACTACTGTGCAGCAAGAGAAGCACACTGAATGAAATCCCTCGCTACTGAACAAAACCCTGCACCTTTTATCATGGATGCTTTTGAATGAGACGCTGAATACACTGCTGCCAGACACCTGCTTTAGTGGTTTGATTTTTGTTTGACACAATTATATATTATCATTAGTTAATGCAACAGTTTATCTATTTCTTTTGTAGTTTTTTGTGTATTATACTCAAACCAGACAAATGCAATTTCTAATGTGATGAAATAAATTAAGAGCAAACACATCTTCAGGGGAATCAGGTGAATGGCAGACTGTATATAAATGAACCACATGGAGCCACTCCTCTTGTCTATGTTACGTTCACTTCCTCTTTAAACCAGACTCACTTCTACCTCCACTTTTCATTCATGACTTTTGAGAAACTCAGATCTCATCATGATGATTAGATTTCTCTTTTGCTCTTTCCTCACAGGTAACAGCTGCTTCACTGTGAAGTGATTTTTTAACTGTATGTACCTTCACCTCTTCAGTCGATCTGTCCCTCTGTGCTTACAGCAGGTATTTCTCTGGGGGTTCAGGTCCACCAGTCTCCCTCCGCTCTCATCAGAAAGGCTGGTGACGCTGTGCAGCTCGTCTGTACCCACGGACAGACCGACTACACAGGGAGGCTGTGGTACCAGCAGTCACCCACAGACCACGCTCTAAAACTCATCGGATATGTGGACTACAGCCAAATATACTACGAAGAATTATACAAAGAGCATTTCAATATCACCGGAGATTTAAGTGGAAACTAAGCAAAGAATGGTTCTCTATTTATAGTGGACCTGATAGAGTCTGAGCACAGTGCCGTGTACTACTGTGCAGCTCGATATGCACACTGAGGTAGATCTGCTTTGAACAACACAAAAACTAAACGCTGTTCTTTATCAACTGTGGTTTGAAAAACACCTTCAGCAGCCACCTGCAGTCAACGTGTCTGTCATGGGAGTTTTACATCATTACCTCATCTCTGCAAATAACAGCATGGAGGAAAACATTCCTACTTGAAAGACACGAGGGAGCAATTAATCCAAAATGTATTCAAACCTACATGTATAATCTCTAACCAACCTAATTTTGCTCATGACAATTAAGCCGCACACACTTGTAGATATCAATCCCCTAATTATGCTTGAATATTTTCATGGGATATCAGTGATAATGTAAAAAAAAAAAAAGGCTCATTTTCCAAAATCCCACTAAAAGCACTTGAACACACAACTTGGCTGCAACCAAACAATAGCCCATCGCCCACAATATTAAAGAAAACGATAAAAAACTTAATTTTGCTGCCAAACCAACCAACCAGCTGACAGAGTGAAAACATAACCTCTTTTGTGGAGGTAACAGTGTTAAGTTGTGCTGTATTTCCTCAATGAAAGAAAGTTACCTCTGTGTCAATCTGATTTCTCCACATCACTTCCTGTCCCTCCCTCTGATCCACAAGCACAGCAGAGACTGGAGCTGGTTCTTCATATTCAACATGACGCCACCTCATCTCATCACATCCATCATCACTGTGTTCTGGATTAAGGGTATCATTCCTTCATTAAGTCACTTTTACAGTTTCCTTTCTAAATGAATCTTCATAGGTCCCAGTAGTGAGGAACTGAGATGTAATATTTATGTTCACTTTCATTGATTGCTTATTTCTTACTGCTGCTTAACCTGGAATTTATTCCAAGTGCACTAAATGTTTTTAACCACTAGTAACAAGAAGTTAGAGCCTGAATTCTCTCTTTACAGGTGTTTACCTCAGTAATGAAAAACCAGTGTTTCAGACTCCAGCCGACCTGTTGATGAAACCAAATGGTGAAGTCAACCTGAGATTAACACATCAAATCCCGAACTATAACATGATTCTCTGGTACCAGCGCTCAGCAGGAGACAGTTCCCTGAAGCTGATCGGCTATGTTTATTTTGAATCACCAAGTATTGAGCCAAATTTTTCGAGCCGCTTCAATGTGAGTGGAAATGGAGAGAAAACAGCTTTTCTTCAAATCAAGAACCTGAAGCACCCTGAGGACAGCGGAGAATATTTTGGAGCAGCAAGAATACACAGTAATAAAGACGGAGAGAGCCGTCGTTCAAAAACCTCCATAAACGATGCAGCAGATAACAGCACGAAAAACCACGACACAGCTTCAAAGCTGAGAGAAACACAGCGGATCAGACTCCAGAAAACACACAAGAAACAATTAAGTTGTTTTGTTAATACATGTTCTTTATATTTGCTTGTATTTGTTTTATAATAAAGTTTATAATTAAACAGTAAAATATAAATGCCCCAAAATATCCCTAAAGTTTTTGCAAAACAATGTCTAATTCAATACTCTTATTCCTCTTTATATTTTGAGTCAAGTGACCTGTTGCAGTGACAGGGGTAGGGGTGGGCGCTGTGACCTAAAGTTAATATTACAGTATTTCTTCCACTCTTTGGACGGTTACAGTTTTATATCATGGGATCACTTCATCACTTTTCTTCACACACAAACTGACAATCACGTTAATTTACTTTCTAATCGATGGAGTCGGATCAGGAATCCGGATGGTTCTGGTCACTGAGACCAAGATCCTGGCTGTACACGTCTGAGTGTGGCAGGTGAATGAGGAAGAGAGTCAACCAACAGATGGAGGCACAGCACATGAATTACAGCTGCTGTCGTGAGGATGTGGTGATGAATTTACCGACACACACACACCCACACACACACACACACACACACACACACACACACACACACACACACACACACACACACACACACCACACACACACACATTCCTCTCAGAGCAGCGCTTTCCTCACATCAGTTCTTCACGATGCCTTCACCTGTGCAAACATTTGTTTTGCTCTTCATCGGTTTTTATTGTAAGATGTAGAGTTTTGTCTTTAATTTCATGAACTCATTTTCTATTTTTCTTTTTCGTCTATGAAACTCTGATATTTGTTTTTTTGCTCAGAATCAATATATTTTATAAATCTGCTTTTTTCCCCACAGGTCAGGTGAGCGCTGTTACTTTTCAACAGTCTCCTCCCCCCAGATAGTGAAGGAGAACACTGTGGTCCAGATCGACTGCAGTCACAATGATAATAACCTTCCATATATGCTCTGGTATCAGCAGAAACAGGACCGTCTGTCTTTGACCCTCATTGGGTCCGGATATGCAAACAGCCCCCAAAGCTATGAGACTCATTTCAAAGAACAATTCAAGCTGAGCAGAGAAAGCACCACAACAGGAGAGCTAGTTATTAACAGGGCAAACCTGTCACACACTGCTGTTTATTTCTGTGCTGCCAGTACACAGTGATGTGGTTCAATTCGACTCCCTTACTAAAAGCCCTGATGGTTTTACTGTGCATGAGATTTGAGCATCTGCATGATAAGCCACTTGTGTCGTTTCACAGACTCTCACTGGAGGAAGCTGTGTTTCTTCTGCAGCAGCAGAAACATGGAGGACGTCTCCAGCTGCGATTGGATTTCTCCTGCTCTTATTTCCATGTGAGTAAAATAGCTTTTTAACTGTGTTGTTAACTTCATACAGCAAATTTAATAATGCTTTTTTATACTGTGACTTTGGTGTCGACTACATTTAAAATTTGAGTGTTTTTTTTCTGCACCAGATCAAACACGAGTGTGAGGTTCGAGCCGTCACTTCCAAGAATAGTCAACAAAGCAGCCAGGGTAGAGATCAAGTGCAGTCACAATGACAACAACCTCTTGGTAATGCTCTGGTACCACCAAAAAGAGACAGGGTTGATGAGCTTGATTGGATACGGCTACTCCGGCAGTGATCCTGTCTATGAGACGCAGTCAGATAAACACTTTGAGATTACAAGGAGAACGTCCTTGCAGGAGCTCTGATCATTCGCAGTGCGGATCCAGCAGATTCAGCTGTGTATTTCTGCGCTGCCATACACACTGATGTGGTTTAATGTCACTCCATCAATAAAAGCCGTGTTCCTGTTGGCAGGGTGCAGATGCTATGAGGTAGGCTGGTGGAATTGTTGGCTCAAAGGAGTTAAACTACTGTTCTGACAACTCATTATCAACTCAGAGTGTCACTTAAACTCATCACAAAAATTTAAAATGATGCGTTGGAGGGGTGATGCATGGACTGTAAATATACCCCAAAACTTTTTTATGCTGCATGACATCATCAGGATCATTTGTATCATACGATGACAGCTGATAGGTCGATCTAATGTGAGCTAAACAAGTCATAACCAAGTACACTTCAGAAACATACAGCACGACAACTTTCACACATGTGAAACACAACATTGACACTAACCCTGTTCTTCTGGTGCAGATTTAATAGCTTGATGTGCTCGGACCTTGTTTTTAAACACACTCGTTCGAGCGAGGACATAAAACACATGTTGGCACAAGCAGAAAATTATTGTCTTGCTAAAATGAAGCTGTAATTCTGTCTGAATGAATCCGGAGCAGCAGCAGAGTCAGACTGAAGAGACCATTAGTGACCATGAACTACAAAAGGTTTGGGGAAGCAGCTTTCTGTTGTTGGGACAATATAAACAACTCGAGATAGATTTCTATGGTTTCTACTTTTAATTAATTTTATCCTTATTTCAAACACCAGTGACTTTTATATCTTTTTCTAGTTTTATGCTTTTATCCTAACTCTTTGTTTTAGTGCCTGTTCTTACTGATCCATCTTATTTTATGTCTTTTATTTTATTGTAAACACTTTGAGTTGCATTTTAAGTATGAAAGGTGCTGTATAAATAAAGTTTATTATTATATATTATTATTATTAATGGTGGACCGTTAGCAGAGAGGCTAATCTTAGCTTACCCACTAAAGTCCAGAGGAGCAGCAGATGGTTCCAGAAACAAAATGTCTGCTTCATGTTTGAAGTTAGCATCACAGGTGATGAGCCACCGCCTCCTCAACCGCTGTCAGCTCGATGAAATCATCGTAATTCCTCCTCACATCCGTCCTGGAGTCTTATAAAAACTTCACCTTTAAACTGTTAAGTTAAGTTTCTGTTATTCTCACTGTTTACAAAATTTTCCAACGACAAGTCACAAAATTCTTCGAATATTATCAAAGTCCCCACAAATGAGGTCAGACGAGGTTGAACACTTATCGTTGCTCCGAAGAGGAGATAACATGGATATATGAGAGGAGATGGATTTGAATGTGGTGGACAAAAATAAAAGGAATATCTGTCAACATAACAGAATTCAGGTTAACAGCACCACCAACTACAAAGTTCTGACTTTTACATCCTCCTCTAGGTGGCACTGGTGCTCAAAAGAAAAACACTTCAGGTTAACACACAGAGCGATACAATGAGATGTAAATGATGATTTGATTCGGAGGACTCTGACACACAGAGTCAGTCGGTGCTCATTCAGACAGAGTCAACATGACAACATTATTCCTGCTTTCTTGGCTCATTGGTAATCACTTTAACCCTTCAGGAATACCACTTCATTTAAAGTGTCAGCACTGATTATTTCTTCTCTCTGTTTCTAGGTGTTTGTCTGGGTCTTGACGTCCGTCAGTCTCCCTCTGACCTCGTCACAAACCCTGGTGACAACGTGCAGATTTCCTGCAGCCATGATAGAACTAACTACAGGGTGATGCTCTGGTACCAGCGCTCACCAGGAGACACAGCTATGAAACTCATTGGATATTTGAATTACCAAGATGCAACAATGGAAGCACCTTATGATAAGGAGTTTGAAATCACTGGAGATTTGAGAGGGGATACAGCAAAGAATGGCTTTCTCCTAATCAAAGCAGTCAGAAAAGAGCACAGTGCAGTTTACTACTGTGCAGCAAGAGAAACACACTGAAAGAAATCTCCTCGCTACTGAACAAAAACCCTGCACCTTTTATCATGGATGCTTTTGAATGAGACGCTGAATACACTGCTGCCAGACACCTGCTTTTGTGGTTTGATTTTTGTTTGACACAATTATATATTATCATTATTTAATGCAACAGTTTATCTATTTTTTTTGTAGTTTTTTGTGTATTATACTCAAACCAGACAAGTGCAATTTCTAATGTGATGAAATAATTAAAAGCAACACATCTTCAGGGAATCAGGTGAATGGCAGACTGTATATAAATGAACCACATGGAGCCACTCCTCTTGTCTATGTTACGTTCACTTCCTCTTTAAACCAGACTCACTTCTACCTCCACTTTTCATTCATGACTTTAGAGAAACTCAGATCTCATCATGATGATTAGATTTCTCTTTTGCTCTTTCCTCACAGGTAACAGCTGCTTCACTGTGAAGTGACTTTTTAACTGTATGTACCTTCACCTCTTCAGTCGATCTGTCCCTCTGTGCTTACAGCAGGTATTTCTCTGGGGGTTCAGGTCCACCAGTCTCCCTCCGCTCTCATCAGAAAGGCTGGTGACGCTGTGCAGCTCGTCTGTACCCACGGACAGACCGACTACACAGGGAGGCTGTGGTACCAGCAGTCACCCACAGACCAGGCTCTAAAACTAATCGGATATGTGGCTTTACTTAATTTTGCTGCCAAACCAACCAACCAGCTGACAGGAGTGAAAACATAACCTCTTTTGTGGAGGTAACAGTGTTAAGTTGTGCTGTATTTCCTCAATGAAAGAAAGTTACCTCTGTGTCAATCTGATTTCTCCACATCACTTCCTGTCCCTCCCTCTGATCCACAAAACACAGCAGAGACTGGAGCTGGTTCTTCATATTCAACATGACGCCACCTCATCTCATCACATCCATCATCACTGTGTTCTGGATTAAGGGTATCATTCCTTCATTAAGCCACTTTTACAGTTTCCTTTCTAAATGAATCTTCATAGGTCCCAGTAGTGAGGAACTGAGATGTAATATTTATGTTCACTTTCATTGATTGCATATTTCTTACTGCTGCTTTCCCTGGAATTTATTCCAAGTGCACTAAATGTTTTTAACCACTAGTAACAAGAAGTTAGAGCCTGAATTCTCTCTTTACAGGTGTTTACCTCAGTAATGAAAAACCAGTGTTTCAGACTCCAGCCGACCTGTTGATGAAACCAAATGGTGAAGTCAACCTGAGATTAACACATCAAATCCCGAGCTATAACACGATTCTCTGGTACCAGCGCTCAGCAGGAGACAGTTCCCTGAAGCTGATCGGCTATGTTTATTTTGAATCACCCAGTATTGAGCCAAATTTTACGAGCCGCTTCAATGTGAGTGGAAATGGAAAGAAAACAGCTTTTCTTCAAATCAAGAACCTGAAGCACCCTGAGGACAGCGGAGAATATTTTGGAGCAGCAACAATACACAGTAATAAAGATGGAGAGAGCCGTCGTTCAAAAACCTCCATAAACGATGCAGCAGATAACAGCACGAAAAACCACGACACAGCTTCAAAGCTGAGAGAAACACAGCGGATCAGACTCCAGAAAACACACAAGAAACAATTAAGTTGTTTTGTTAATACATGTTCTTTATATTTGCTTGTATTTGTTTTCTAATAAAGTTTATAATTATATCATTCGAATATAATCGAAGTCCCCACGAATGAGGTCAGACGAGGTTGAACACTTAACGTTGCTCCGAAGAGGAGATAACATGGATATATGAGAGGAGATGGATTTGAATGTGGTGGACAAAAATAAAAGGAATATCTGTCAACATAACAGAATTCAGGTTAACAGCACCACCAACTACAAAGTTCAGACTTTTACATCCTCCTCTAGGTGGCACTGGTGCTCAAAAGAAAAACACTCTCCAGCTTAACACACAGAGCGATAGAATGAGATGTAAATGATGATTTGATTCAGAGGACTCTGACACATAGTCAGTCGGTGCTCATTCAGACAGAGTCAACATGACAACAGTATTCCTGCTTTCTTGGCTCATTGGTAATCACTTTAACCCTTCAGGAATACCACTTCATTTAAAGTGTCAGCACTGATTATTTCCTCTCTCTGTTTCTAGGTGTTTGTCTGGGTCTTGACGTCCGTCAGTCTCCCTCTGACCTCGTCACAAACCCTGGTGACAACGTGCAGATTTCCTGCAGCCATGATAGAACTAACTACAGGCAGATGCTCTGGTACCAGCGCTCACCAGGAGACACAGCTATGAAACTCATCGGATATTTGAATTACCAAGATGCAACAATGGAAGCACCTTATGATAAGGAGTTTGAAATCACTGGAGATTTGAGAGGCGATACAGCAAAGAATGGCTCTCTCCTAATCAAAGCAGTCAGAAAAGAGCACAGTGCAGTTTACTACTGTGCAGCAAGAGAAGCACACTGAATGAAATCCCCTCGCTACTGAACAAAAACCCTGCACCTTTTATCGTGAATGCTTTTGAATGAGACGCTGAATACACTGCTGCCAGACACCTGCTTTTGTGGTTTGATTTTTGTTTGACACAATTATATATTATCATTAGTTAATGCAGCAGTTTATCTATTTATTTTTTGCATTTTTTTCTGAATTATACTCAAACCAGACAAGTACAATTTCTAATGTGATGAAATAAATTAAAAGCAACACATCTTCAGGAGAATCAGGTGAATGGCAGACTGTATATAAATGAACCACATGGAGCCACTCCTCTTGTCTATGTTACGTTCACTTCCTCTTTAAACCAGACTCACTTCTACCTCCACTTTTCATTCATGACTTTAGAGAAACTCAGATCTCATCATGATGATTAGATTTCTCTTTTGCTCTTTCCTCACAGGTAACAGCTGCTTCACCGTGAAGTGACTTTTTAACTGTATGTACCTTCACCTCTTCAGTCGATCTGTCCCTCTGTGCTTACAGCAGGTATTTCTCTGGGACTTCAGGTCCACCAGTCTCCCTCCGCTCTCATCAGAAAGGCTGGTGACGCTGTGCAGCTCGTCTGTACCCACGGACAGACCGACTACACAGGGAGGCTGTGGTACCAGCAGTCACCCACAGACCAGGCTCTAAAACTAATCGGATATGTGGCTTTACTTAATTTTGCTGCCAAACCAACCAACCAGCTGACAGGAGTGAAAACATAACCTCTTTTGTGGAGGTAACAGTGTTAAGTTGTGCTGTATTTCCTCAATGAAAGAAAGTTACCTCTGTGTCATTCTGATTTCTCCACATCACTTCCTGTCCCTCCCTCTGATCCACAAAACACAGCAGAGACTGGAGCTGGTTCTTCATATTCAACATGACGCCACCTCGTCTCATCACATCCATCATCACTGTGTTCTGGATTAAGGGTATCATTCCTTCATTAAGCCACTTTTACAGTTTCCTTTCTAAATGAATCTTCATAGGTCCCAGTAGTGAGGAACTGAGATGTAATATTTATGTTCACTTTCATTGATTGCATATTTCTTACTGCTGCTTTCCCTGGAATTTATTCCAAGTGCACTAAATGTTTTTAACCACTAGTAACAAGAAGTTAGAGCCTGAATTCTCTCTTTACAGGTGTTTACCTCAGTAATGAAAAACCAGTGTTTCAGACTCCAGCCGACCTGTTGATGAAACCAAATGGGGAAGTCAACCTGAGATTAACACATCAAATCCCGAGCTATGACACGATTCTCTGGTACCAGCGCTCAGCAGGAGACAGTTCCCTGAAGCTGATTGGCTATGTTTATTTTGAATCACCCAGTATTGAGCCAAATTTTACGAGCCGCTTCAATGTGAGTGGAAATGGAAAGAAAACTGCTTTTCTTCAAATCAAGAACCTGAAGCACCCTGAGGACAGTGGGAATATTTTGGAGCAGCAACAATACACAGTAATAAAGATGGAGAGAGCCGTCGTTCAAAAACCTCCATAAATGATGCAGCAGATAACAGCACGAAAAACCACGACACAGCTTCAAAGCTGAGAGAAACACAGCGGATCAGACTCCAGAAAACACACAAGAAACAATTAAGTTGTTTTGTTAATACATGTTCTTTATATTTGCTTGTATTTGTTTTCTAATAAAGTTTATAATTATATCATTCGAATATAATCGAAGTCCCCACGAATGAGGTCAGACGAGGTTGAACACTTAACGTTGCTCCAAGAGGAGATAACATGGATATATGAGAGGAGATGGATTTGAATGTGGTGGACAAAAATAAAAGGAATATCTGTCAACATAACAGAATTCAGGTTAACAGCACCACCAACTACAAAGTTCAGACTTTTACATCCTCCTCTAGGTGGCACTGGTGCTCAAAAGAAAAACACTCTCCAGCTTAACACACAGAGCGATAGAATGAGATGTAAATGATGATTTGATTCGGAGGACTCTGACACACACTCAGTCGGTGCTCATTCAGACAGAGTCAACATGACAACAGTATTCCTGCTTTCTTGGCTCATTGGTAATCACTTTAACCCTTCAGGAATACCACTTCATTTAAAGTGTCAGCACTGATTATTTCTTCTCTCTGTTTCTAGGTGTTTGTCTGGGTCTTGACGTCCGTCAGTCTCCCTCTGACCTCGTCACAAAACCTGGTGACAACGTGCAGATTTCCTGCAGCCATGATAGAACTGACTACAGGCAGATGCTCTGGTACCAGCGCTCACCAGGAGACACAGCTATGAAACTCATCGGATATTTGAATTACCAAGATGCAACAATGGAAGCACCTTATGATAAGGAGTTTGAAATCACTGGAGATTTGAGAGGCGATACAGCAAAGAATGGCTCTCTCCTAATCAAAGCAGTCAGAAAAGAGCACAGTGCAGTTTACTACTGTGCAGCAAGAGAAGCACACTGAATGAAATCCCCTCGCTACTGAACAAAAACCCTGCACCTTTTATCATGGATGCTTTTGAATGAGACGCTGAATACACTGCTGCCAGACACCTGCTTTTGTGGTTTGATTTTTGTTTGACACAATTATATATTATCATTAGTTAATGCAGCAGTTTATCTATTTATTTTTTGCATTTTTTTCTGAATTATACTCAAACCAGACAAGTACAATTTCTAATGTGATGAAATAAATTAAAAGCAACACATCTTCAGGAGAATCAGGTGAATGGCAGACTGTATATAAATGAACCACATGGAGCCACTCCTCTTGTCTATGTTACGTTCACTTCCTCTTTAAACCAGACTCACTTCTACCTCCACTTTTCATTCATGACTTTAGAGAAACTCAGATCTCATCATGATGATTAGATTTCTCTTTTGCTCTTTCCTCACAGGTAACAGCTGCTTCACCGTGAAGTGACTTTTTAACTGTATGTACCTTCACCTCTTCAGTCGATCTGTCCCTCTGTGCTTACAGCAGGTATTTCTCTGGGGGTTCAGGTCCACCAGTCTCCCTCCGCTCTCATCAGAAAGGCTGGTGACGCTGTGCAGCTCGTCTGTACCCACGGACAGACCGACTACACAGGGATGCTGTGGTACCAGCAGTCACCCACAGACCAGGCTCTAAAACTCATCGGATATGTGGCTTTACTTAATTTTGCTGCCAAACCAACCAGCCAGCTGACAGCAGTGAAAACATAACCTCTTTTGTGGAGGTAACAGTGTTAAGTTGTGCTGTATTTCCTCAATGAAAGAAAGTTACCTCTGTGTCATTCTGATTTCTCCACATCACTTCCTGTCCCTCCCTCTGATCCACAAAGCACAGCAGAGACTGGAGCTGGTTCTTCATATTCAACATGACGCCACCTCATCTCATCACATCCATCATCACTGTGTTCTGGATTAAGGGTATCATTCTTTCATTTAGCCACTTTTACAGTTTCCTTTCTAAATGAATCTTCATAGGTCCCAGTAGTGAGGAACTGAGATGTAATATTTATGTTAACTTTCATTGATTGCATATTCTTACTGTTGCTTTCCCTGGAATTTATTCCAAGTGCACTAAATGTTTTTAACCACTAGTAACAAGAAGTTAGAGCCTGAATTCTCTCTTTACAGGTGTTTACCTCAGTAATGAAAAACCAGTGTTTCAGACTCCAGCCGACCTGTTGATGAAACCAAATGGTGAAGTCAACCTGAGATTAACACATCAAATCCCGAACTATAACACGATTCTCTGGTACCAGCGCTCAGCAGGAGACAGTTCCCTGAAGCTGATTGGCTATGTTTCTTATAAAAGACCTACTATTGAGCCAAATTTTCCAAGCCGCTTCAATGTGAGTGGAAATGGAGAGAAAACAGCTTTTCTTCAAATCAAGAACCTGAAGCACCCTGAGGACAGCGGAGAATATTTTGGAGCAGCAACAATACACAGTAATAAAGACGGAGAGAGCCGTCGTTCAAAAACCTCCATAAACGATGCAGCAGATAACAGCACGAAAAACCACGACACAGCTTCAAAGCTGAGAGAAACACAGCGGATCAGACTCCAGAAAACACACAAGAAACAATTAAGTTGTTTTGTTAATACATGTTCTTTATATTTGCTTGTATTTGTTTTATAATAAAGTTTATAATTAAACAGTAAAATATAAACACCCCAAAATATCCCTAAAGTCTTTGCAAAACAATGTCTAATACAATACTCTTATTCCTCTTTATATTTTGAGTCAAGTGACCTGTTGCAGTGACAGGGGGTAGGGTGGGCGCTATGACCTAAAGTTAACATTACGATGTTTCTTCCACTTTTTGGACAGTTACAGTTTTATATCATGGGATCACTTTATCACTTTTCTTCACACACAAACTGACAATCACGTTAATTTAGTTTCTAATCGATGGAGTCAGATCAGGAATCAGGATGGTTCTGGTCACTGAGACCAAGATCCTGGCTGTACGCGTCTGAGTGTGGCAGGTGAATGAGGAAGAGAGTCAACCAACAGATGGAGGCACAGCACATGAATTACAGCTGCTGTCGTGAGGATGTGGTGATGAATTTACCGACACACACACACACACACACACACACACACACACACACACACACACACACACACACACACACACACACACACACACACACACACACACACACACAGCCTTATTCTTCTCAGAGCAGCGCTTTCCTCACATCAGTTCTTCACGATGCCTTCACCTGTGCAAACATTTGTTTTGCTCTTCATCGGTTTTTATTGTAAGATGTAGAGTTTTGTCTTTAATTTCATGAATACTCATTTTCTATTTTTCTTTTTCGTCTATGAAACTCTGATATTTGTTTTTTTGCTCAGAATCAATAATATTTTATAAATCTGCTTTTTTTCCCCCAGGTCAGGTGAGCGCTGTTACTTTTCAACAGTCTCCTCCCCAGATAGTGAAGGAGAACACTGTGGTCCAGATCGACTGCAGTCACAATGATAATAGCCTTCCATATATGCTCTGGTATCAGCAGAAACAGGACCGTCTGTCTTTGACCCTCATTGGGTCCGGATATGCAAACAGCCCCCAAAGCTATGAGACTCATTTCAAAGAACAATTCAAGCTGAGCAGAGAAAGCACCACAACAGGAGAGCTAGTTATTAACAGGGCAAACCTGTCACACACTGCTGTTTATTTCTGTGCTGCCAGTACACAGTGATGTGGTTCAATTCGACTCCCTTACTAAAAGCCCTGATGGTTTTACTGTGCATGAGATTTGAGCATCTGCATGATAAGCCACTTGTGTCGTTTCACAGACTCTCACTGGAGGAAGCTGCGTTTCTTCTGCAGCAGCAGAAACATGGAGGACGTCTCCAGCTGCGATTGGATTTCTCCTGCTCTTATTTCCATGTGAGTAAAAATAGCTTTTTAACTGTGTTGTTAACTTCATACAGCAAATTTAATAATGCTTTTTTATACTGTGACTTTGGTGTCGACTACATTTAAACAACAACAACCTCTTGGTAATGCTCTGGTACCACCAAAAAGAGACAGGGTTGATGAGCTTGATTGGATACGGCTACTCCGGCAGTGATCCCGTCTATGAGACGCAGTCAGATAAACACTTTGAGATTACAAGGGAGAACGTCCTTGCAGGAGCTCTGATCATTCGCAGTGCGGATCCAGCAGATTCAGCTGTGTATTTCTGCGCTGCCAGTACACAGTGATGTGGTTTAATGTCACTCCATCAATAAAAGCCCTGTTCCTGTTGGCAGGGTGCAGATGCTATGAGGTAGGCTGGTGGAATTGTTGGCTCAAAGGAGTTAAACTACTGTTCTGACAACTCATTATCAACTCAGAGTGTCACTTAAACTAATCACAAAAATTTTAAATGATGCGTTGGAGCGGTGATGCATGGACTGTAAATATACCCCAAAACTTTTTTATGCTGCATGACATCATCAGGATCATTTGTATCATACGATGACAGCTGATAGGTCGATCTAATGTGAGCTAAACAAGTCATAACCAAGTACACTTCAGAAACATACAGCACGACAACTTTCACACATGTGAAACACAACATTGACACTAACCCTGTTCTTCTGGTGCAGATTTAATAGCTTGATGTGCTCGGACCTTGTTTTTAAACACACTCGTTCGAGCGAGGACATAAAACACATGTTGGCACAAGCAGAAAATTATTGTCTTGCTAAAATGAAGCTGTAATTCTGTCTGAATGAATCCGGAGCAGCAGCAGAGTCAGACTGAAGAGACCATTAGTGACCATGAACTATAAAAGGTTTGGGGAAGCAGCTTTCTGTTGTTGGGACAATATAAACAACTCGAGATAGATTTCTATGGTTTCTACTTTTAATTAATTTTATCCTTATTTCAAACACCAGTGACTTTTTATATCTTTTTCTAGTTTTATGCTTTTATCCTAACTCTTTGTTTTAGTGCCTGTTCTTACTGATCCATCTTATTTTATGTCTTTTATTTTATTGTAAACACTTTGAGTTGCATTTTAAGTATGAAAGGTGCTGTATAAATAAAGTTTATTATTATATATTATTATTATTAATGGTGGACCGTTAGCAGAGAGGCTAATCTTAGCTTACCCACTAAAGTCCAGGGGAGCAGCAGATGGTTCCAGAAACAAAATGTCTGCTTCATGTTTGAAGTTAGCATCACAGGTGATGAGCCACCGCCTCCTCAACCGCTGTCAGCTCGATGAAATCATCGTAATTCCTCCTCACATCCGTCCTGGAGTCTTATAATAACTTCACCTTTAAACTGTTAAGTTAACTTTCTGTTATTCTCACTGTTTACAAAATTTTCCAACGACAAGTCACAAAATTTCTTCGAATATTATCAAAGTCCCCACAAATGAGGTCAGACGAGGTTGAACACTTATCGTTGCTCCGAAGAGGAGATAACATGGATATATGAGAGGAGATGGATTTGAATGTGGTGGACAAAAATAAAAGGAATATCTGTCAACATAACAGAATTCAGGTTAACAGCACCACCAACTACAAAGTTCTGACTTTTACATCCTCCTCTAGGTGGCACTGGTGCTCAAAAGAAAAACACTCTCCAGGTTAACACACAGAGCGATAGAATGAGATGTAAATGATGATTTGATTCGGAGGACTCTGACACACAGTCAGTCGGTGCTCATTCAGACAGAGTCAACATGACAACATTATTCCTGCTTTCTTGGCTCATTGGTAATCACTTTAACCCTTCAGGAATACCACTTCATTTAAAGTGTCAGCACTGATTATTTCTTCTCTCTGCTTCTAGGTGTTTGTCTGGGTCTTGACGTCCGTCAGTCTCCCTCTGACCTCGTCACAAACCCTGGTGACAACGTGCAGATTTCTTGCAGCCATGATAGAACTAACTACAGGCAGATGCTCTGGTACCAGCGCTCACCAGGAGACACAGCTATGACACTCATCGGATATTTGTATTTCCAAGATGCAACAATGGAAGCACCTTATGATAAGGAGTTTGAAATCACTGGAGATTTGAGAGGCGATACAGCAAAGAATGGCTCTCTCCTAATCAAAGCAGTCAGAAAAGAGCACAGTGCAGTTTACTACTGTGCAGCAAGAGAAGCACACTGAAAGAAATCCCCTCGCTACTGAACAAAAACCCTGCACCTTTTATCATGGATGCTTTTGAATGAGACGCTGAATACACTGCTGCCAGACACCTGCTTTTGTGGTTGGATTTTTGTTTGACACAATTATATATTATCATTAGTTAATGCAACAGTTTATCTATTTTTTTTGTAGTTTTTTGTGTATTATACTCAAACCAGACAAGTGCAATTTCTAATGTGATGAAATATATTAAAAGCAACACATCTTCAGAGGAATCAGGTGAATGGCAGACTGTATATAAATGAACCACACGGAGACACTCCTCTTGTCTATGTTACGTTCACTTCCTCTTTAAACCAGACTCACTTCTTCCTTCACTTTTCATTCATGACTTTAGAGAAACTCAGATCTCATCATGATGATTAGATTTCTCTTTTGCTCTTTCCTCACAGGTAACAGCTGCTTCACTGTGAAGTGACTTTTTAACTGTATGTACCTTCACCTCTTCAGTCGATCTGTCCCTCTGTGCTTACAGCAGGTATTTCTCTGGGGGTTCAGGTCCACCAGTCTCCCTCCGCTCTCATCAGAAAGGCTGGTGACGCTGTGCAGCTCGTCTGTACCCACGGACAGACCGACTACACAGGGATGCTGTGGTACCAGCAGTCACCCACAGACCAGGCTCTAAAACTCATCGGATATGTGGACTACAGCCAAATAATCTACGAAGAATTATACAAAGAGCATTTCAATATCACCGGAGATTTAAGTGGAATCCAAGCAAAGAATGGTTCTCTATTTATAGTGGACCTGATAGAGTCTGAGCACAGTGCCGTGTACTACTGTGCAGCTCGATATGCACACTGAGGTAGATCTGCTTTGAACAACACAAAAACTAAACGCTGTTCTTTATCAACTGTGGTTTGAAAAAACACCTTCAGCAGCCACCTGCAGTCAACGTGTCTGTCATGGGAGTTTTACATCATTACCTCGTCTCTGCAAATAACAGCATGGAGGAAAACATTCCTACTTGAATGGAACGAGGGAGGAATTAATCCAAAATGTATTCAAACCTACATGTATAATCTCTAACCAACCTAATTTTGCTCATGACAATTAAGCCGCACACACTTGTAGATATCAATCCCCTAATTATGCTTGAATATTTTCATGGGATATCAGTGATAATGTAAAAAAAAAAGGCTCATTTTCCAAAATCCCACTAAAAGCACTTGAACACACAACTTGGCTGCAACCAAACAATAGCCCATCGCCCACAATATTAAAGAAAGCGATAAAAAACTTAATTTTTCTGCCAAACCAACCAACCAGCTGACAGCAGTGAAAACATAACCTCTTTTGTGGAGGCAACAGTGTTAAGTTGTGCTGTATTTCCTCAATGAAAGAAAGTTACCTCTGTGTCAATCTGATTTTTCCACATCACTTCCTGTCCCTCCCTCTGATCCACAAAGCACAGCAGAGACTGGAGCTGGTTCTTCATATTCAACATGACGCCACGCGCTCTCATCACATCCATCATCACTGTGTTCTGGATTAAGGGTATCATTCCTTCATTAAGCCACTTTTACACTTTCATTTCTAAATGAATCTTCATAGGTCCCAGTAGTGAGGAACTGAGATGTAATATTTATGTTCACTTTCATTGATTGCTTATTCCTTACTGCTGCTTTCCCTGGAATTTATTCCAAGTGCACTAAATGTTTTTAACCACTAGTAACAAGAAGTTAGAGCCTGAATTCTCTCTTTACAGGTGTTTACCTCAGTAATGAAAAACCAGTGTTTCAGACTCCAGCCGACCTGTTGATGAAACCAAATGGGGAAGTCAACCTGAGAATAACACATCAAATCCCGAGCTATGACACGATTCTCTGGTACCAGCGCTCGGCAGGAGACAGTTCCCTGAAGCTGATTGGCTATGTTTATTTTGAATCACCCAGTATTGAGCCAAATTTTTCGAGCCGCTTCAATGTGAGTGGAAATGGAGAGAAAACAGCTTTTCTTCAAATCAAGAACCTGAAGCACCCTGAGGACAGCGGAGAATATTTTGGAGCAGCAACAAGACACAGTAATAAAGACGGAGAGAGCCGTCGTTCAAAAACCTCCATAAATGATGTAGCAGATAACAGCACGAAAAACCACGACACAGCTTCAAAGCTGAGAGAAACACAGCGGATCAGACTCCAGAAAAACACAAGAAAGAAACAAGTTGTTTTGTTAATACATGTTCTTTATATTTGCTTGTATTTGTTTTACAATAAAGTTTATAATTATATCGTTTGAATATAATCGAAGTCCCCACGAATGAGGTCAGACGAGGTTGAACACTTAACGTTGCTCCGAAGAGGAGATAACATGGATATATGAGAGGAGATGGATTTGAATGTGGTGGAAAAAAATAAAAGGAATATCTGTCAACATAACAGAATTCAGGTTAACAGCACCACCAACTACAAAGTTCAGACTTTTACATCCTCCTCTAGGTGGCACTGGTGCTCAAAAGAAAAACACTTCAGGTTAACACACAGAGCGATAGAATGAGATGTAAATGATGATTTGATTCGGAGGACTCTGACACACAGAGTCAGCCGGTGCTCATTCAGACAGAGTCAACATGACAACAGTATTCCTGCTTTCTTGGCTCATTGGTAATCACTTTAACCCTTCAGGAATACCACTTCATTTAAAGTGTCAGCACTGATTATTTCTTCTCTCTGCTTCTAGGTGTTTGTCTGGGTCTTGACGTCCGTCAGTCTCCCTCTGACCTCGTCACAAACCCTGGTGACAACGTGCAGATTTCCTGCAGCCATGATAGAACTGACTACACAATGATGCTCTGGTACCAGCGCTCACCAGGAGACACAGCTATGAAACTCATTGGATATTTGAATTACCAAGATGCAACAATGGAAGCACCTTATGATAAGGAGTTTGAAATCACTGGAGATTTGAGAGGGGATACAGCAAAGAATGGCTTTCTCCTAATCAAAGCAGTCAGAAAAGAGCACAGTGCAGTTTACTACTGTGCAGCAAGAGAAGCACACTGAAAGAAATCCCCTCGCTACTGAACAAAAACCCTGCACCTTTTATCATGGATGCTTTTGAATGAGACGCTGAATACACTGCTGCCAGACACCTGCTTTTGTGGTTTGATTTTTGTTTGACACAATTATATATTATCATTAGTTAATGCAACAGTTTATCTATTTTTTTTGTAGTTTTTTTGTGGATTATACTCAAACCAGACAAATGCAATTACTAATGTGATGAAATAAATTAAGAGCAACACATCTTCAGGGGAATCAGGTGAATGGCAGACTGTATATAAATGAACCACACGGAGCCACTCCTCTTGTCTATGTTACGTTCACTTCCTCTTTAAACCAGACTCACTTCTACCTCCACTTTTCATTCATGACTTTAGAGAAACTCAGATCTCATCATGATGATTAGATTTCTCTTTTGCTCTTTCCTCACAGGTAACAGCTGCTTCACCGTGAAGTGACTTTTTAACTGTATGTACCTTCACCTCTTCAGTCGATCTGTCCCTCTGTGCTTACAGCAGGTATTTCTCTGGGGGTTCAGGTCCACCAGTCTCCCTCCGCTCTCATCAGAAAGGCTGGTGACGCTGTGCAGCTCGTCTGTACCCACGGACAGACCGACTACACAGGGATGCTGTGGTACCAGCAGTCACCCACAGACCAGGCTCTAAAACTCATCGGATATGTGGCTTTACTTAATTTTGCTGCCAAACCAACCAACCAGCTGACAGGAGTGAAAACATAACCTATTTTGTGGAGGTAACAGTGTTAAGTTGTGCTGTATTTCCTCAATGAAAGAAAGTTACCTCTGTGTCATTCTGATTTCTCCACATCACTTCCTGTCCCTCCCTCTGATCCACAAAACACAGCAGAGACTGGAGCTGGTTCTTCATATTCAACATGACGCCACCTCGTCTCATCACATCCATCATCACTGTGTTCTGGATTAAGGGTATCATTCCTTCATTAAGCCACTTTTACACTTTCATTTCTAAATGAATCTTCATAGGTCCCAGTAGTGAGGAACTGAGATGTAATATTTATGTTCACTTTCATTGATTACTTATTCCTTACTGCTGCTTTCCCTGGAATTGATTCCAAGTGCACTAAATGTTTTTAACTACTAGTAACAAGAAGTTAGAGCCTGAATTCTCTCTTTACAGGTGTTTACCTCAGTAATGAAAAACCAGTGTTTCAGACTCCAGCCGACCTGTTGATGAAACCAAATGGTGAAGTCAACCTGAGATTAACACATCAAATCCCGAGCTATGACACGATTCTCTGGTACCAGCGCTCAGCAGGAGACACTTCCCTGAAGCTGATCGGCTATGTTTATTATGAAACACGCAATATTGAGCCAAATTTTTCGAGCCGCTTCAATGTGAGTGGAAATGGAGAGAAAACAGCTTTTCTTCAAATCAAGAACCTGAAGCACCCTGAGGACAGCGGAGAATATTTTGGAGCAGCAACAATACACAGTAATAAAGACGGAGAGAGCCGTCATTCAAAAACCTCCATAAACGATGCAGCAGATAACAGCACGAAAAACCACGACACAGCTTCAGAGCTGAGAGAAACACAGCGGATCAGACTCCAGAAAACACACAAGAAACAATTAAGTTGTTTTGTGAATACATGTTCTTTATATTTGCTTGTATTTGTTTTACAATAAAGTTTATAATTAAATCGTTCGAATATAATCGAAGTCCCCACGAATGAGGTCAGATGAGGTTGAACACTTAACGTTGCTACGAAGAGGAGATAACATGGATATATGAGAGGAGATGGATTTGAATGTGGTGGACAAAAATAAAAGGAATATCTGTCAACATAACAGAATTCAGGTTAACAGCACCACCAACTACAAAGTTCTGACTTGTACATCCTCCTCTAGGTGGCACTGGTGCTAAAAAGAAAAACACTTCAGGTTAACACACAGAGCGATAGAATGAAATGTAAATGATGATTTGATTCGGAGGACTCTGACACACAGAGTCAGTCGGTGCTCATTCAGACAGAGTCAACATGACAACAGTATTCCTGCTTTCTTGGCTCATTGGTAATCACTTTAACCCTTCAGGAATACCACTTCATTTAAAGTGTCAGCACTGATTATTTCTTCTCTCTGTTTCTAGGTGTTTGTCTGGGTCTTGACGTCCGTCAGTCTCCCTCTGACCTCGTCAAAAACCCTGGTGACAACGTGCAGATTTCCTGCAGCCATGATAGAACTGACTACAGGGTGATGCTCTGGTACCAGCGCTCACCAGGAGACACAGCTATGAACTCATCGGATATTTGTAATTACCAAGATGCAACAATGGAAGCACCTTATGATAAGGAGTTTGAAATCACTGGAGATTTGAGAGGGGATACAGCAAAGAATGGCTTTCTCCTAATCAAAGCAGTCAGAAAAGAGCACAGTGCAGTTTACTACTGTGCAGCAAGAGAAGCACACTGAAAGAAATCCCCGCGCTACTGAACAAAAACCCTGCACCTTTTATCATGGATGCTTTTGAATGAGACGCTGAATACACTGCTGCCAGACACCTGCTTTTGTGGTTGGATTTTTGTTTGACACAATTATATATTATCATTATTTAATGCAACAGTTTATCTATTTTTTTGTAGTTTTTTGTGTATTATACTCAAACCAGACAAGTGCAATTTCTAATGTGATGAAATAAATTAAGAGCAACACATCTTCAGGGGAATCAGGTGAATGGCAGACTGTATATAAATGAACCACATGGAGCCACTCCTCTTGTCTATGTTACGTTCACTTCCTCTTTAAACCAGACTCACTTCTACCTCCACTTTTCATTCATGACTTTAGAGAAACTCAGATCTCATCATGATGATTAGATTTCTCTTTTGCTCTTTCCTCACAGGTAACAGCAGCTTCACTGGGAAGTGACTTTTTAACTGTATGTACCTTCACCTCTTCAGTCGATCTGTCCCTCTGTGCTTACAGCAGGTATTTCTCTGGGGGTTCAGGTCCACCAGTCTCCCTCCGCTCTCATCAGAAAGGCTGGTGACGCTGTGCAGCTCGTCTGTAGCCACGGACAGACCGACTACACAGGGATGCTGTGGTACCAGCAGTCACCCACAGACCACGCTCTAAAACTCATCGGATATGTGGACTACAGCCAAATATACTACGAAGAATTATACAAAGAGCATTTCAATATCACCGGAGATTTAAGTGGAAGCAAAGCAAAGAATGGTTCTCTATTTATAGTGGACCTGATAGAGTCTGAGCACAGTGCCGTGTACTACTGTGCAGCTCGATATGCACACTGAGGTAGATCTGCTTTGAACAACACAAAAACTAAACGCTGTTCTTTATCAACTGTGGTTTGAAAAAACACCTTCAGCAGCCACCTGCAGTCAACGTGTCTGTCATGGGAGTTTTACATCATTACCTCGATTCTGCAAATAACAGCATAGAGCAAAACATTCCTACTTAAATGGAACGAGGGCGCAATTAATCCAAAATGTATTCAAACGTACATTTATAATCTCTAAACAATCTAATGTTGCAGTGTCATCTCTCAAAATATGACCCATCTCACAATATTAAAGAAAGCAATGAAGAACTTTACTTAATTTTGCTGCCAAACCAACCAACCAGCTGACAGGAGTGAAAACATAACCTCTTTTGTGGAGGTAACAGTGTTAAGTTGTGCTGTATTTCCTCAATGAAAGAAAGTTACCTCTGTGTCAATCTGATTTCTCCACATCACTTCCTGTCCCTCCCTCTGATCCACAAAGCACAGCAGAGACTGGAGCTGGTTCTTCATATTCAACATGACGCCACCTCGTCTCATCACATCCATCATCACTGTGTTCTGGATTAAGGGTATCATTCCTTCATTAAGCCACTTTTACACTTTCATTTCTAAATGAATCTTCATAGGTCCCAGTACTGAGGAACTGAGATGTAATATTTATGTTCACTTTCATTGATTGCATTTTTCTTTCTGCTGCTTTCCCTGGAATTAATTCCAAGTGCAATAAATGTTTTTAACCACTAGTAACAAGAAGTTAGAGCCTGAATTCTCTCTTTACAGGTGTTTACCTCAGTAATGAAAAACCAGTGTTTCAGACTCCAGCCGACCTGTTGATGAAACCAAATGGAGAAGTCAACATGAGATTAACACATCAAATCCCGAACTATAACACGATTCTCTGGTACCAGCGCTCAGCAGGAGACAGTTCCCTGAAGCTGATTGGCTATGTTTCTTATGAAACACCCAGTATTGAGCCAAATTTTCCGAGCCGCTTCAATGTGAGTGGAAATGGAAAGAAAACTGCTTTTCTTCAAATCAAGAACCTGAAGCACCCTGAGGACAGCGGAGAATATTTTGGAGCAGCAACAATACACAGTAATAAAGACGGAGAGAGCCGTCGTTCAAAAACCTCCATAAACGATGCAGCAGATAACAGCACGAAAAACCACGACACAGCTTCAAAGCTGAGAGAAACACAGCGGATCAGACTCCAGAAAACACACAAGAAAGAAACAAGTTGTTTTGTTAATACATGTTCTTTATATTTGCTTGTATTTGTTTTACAATAAAGTTTATAATTATATCGTTCGAATATAATCGAAGTCCCCACGAATGAGGTCAGACGAGGTTGAACACTTATCGTTGCTCCGAAGAGGAGATAACATGGATATATGAGAGGAGATGGATTTGAATGTGGTGGAAAAAAATTAAAGGAATATCTGTCAACATAACAGAATTCAGGTTAACAGCACCACCAACTACAAAGTTCAGACTTTTACATCCTCCTCTAGGTGGCACTGGTGCTCAAAAGAAAAACAATCTTCAGGTTAACACACAGACCGATAGCATGAGATGTAAATGATGATTTGATTCGGAGGACTCTGACACACAGAGTCAGTCGGTGCTCATTCAGACAGAGTCAACATGACAACAGTATTCCTGCTTTCTTGGCTCATTGGTAATCACTTTAACCCTTCAGGAATACCACTTCATTTAAAGTGTCAGCACTATTATTTCTTCTCTCTGTTTCTAGGTGTTTGTCTGGGTCTTGACGTCCGTCAGTCTCCCTCTGACCTCGTCACAAACCCTGGTGACAACGTGCAGATTTCCTGCAGCCATGATAGAACTGACTACTGGCAGATGCTCTGGTACCAGCGCTCACCAGGAGACACAGCTATGAAACTCATTGGATATTTGAATTACCAAGATGCAACAATGGAAGCACCTTATGATAAGGAGTTTGAAATCACTGGAGATTTGAGAGGGGATACAGCAAAGAATGGCTTTCTCCTAATAAAAGCAGTCAGAAAAGAGCACAGTGCAGTTTACTACTGTGCAGCAAGAGAAGCACACTGAAAGAAATCCCCTCGCTACTGAACAAAAACCCTGCACCTTTTATCATGGATGCTTTTGAATGAGACGCTGAATACACTGCTGCCAGACACCTGCTTTAGTGGTTGGATTTTTGTTTAACACAATTATATATTATCATTAGTTAATGCAACAGTTTGTCTATTTTTTTTGTAGTTTTTTGTGTATTATACTCAAACCAGACAAGTGCAATTTCTAATGTGATGAAATATATTAAAAGCAACACATCTTCAGGGGAATCAGGTGAATGGCAGACTGTATATAAATGAACCACATGGAGCCACTCCTCTTGTCTATGTTACGTTCACTTCCTCTTTAAACCAGACTCACTTCTACCTCCACTTTTCATTCATGACTTTAGAGAAACTCAGATCTCATCATGATGATTAGATTTCTCTTTTGCTCTTTCCTCACAGGTAACAGCTGCTTCACTGTGAAGTGATTTTTTAACTGTATGTACCTTCACCTCTTCAGTCGATCTGTCCCTCTGTGCTTACAGCAGGTATTTCTCTGGGGGTTCAGGTCCACCAGTCTCCCTCCGCTCTCATCAGAAAGGCTGGTGACGCTGTGCAGCTCGTCTGTACCCACGGACAGACCGACTACACAGGGATGCTGTGGTACCAGCAGTCACCCACAGACCAGGCTCTAAAACTCATCGGACATGTGGACTACAGCCAAATAATCTACGAAGAATTATACAAAGAGCATTTCAATATCACCGGAGATTTAAGTGGAATCCAAGCAAAGAATGGTTCTCTATTTATAGTGGACCTGATAGAGTCTGAGCACAGTGCCGTGTACTACTGTGCAGCTCGATATGCACACTGAGGTAGATCTGCTTTGAACAACACAAAAACTAAACGCTGTTCTTTATCAACTGTGGTTTGAAAAAACACCTTCAGCAGCCACCTGCAGTCAACGTGTCTGTCATGGGAGTTTTACATCATTACCTCGTCTCTGCAAATAACAGCATGGAGGAAAACATTCCTACTTGAATGGAACGAGGGAGCAATTAATCCAAAATGTATTCAAACCTACATGTATAATCTCTAACCAACCTAATTTTGCTCATGACAATTAAGCCGCACACACTTGTAGATATCAATCCCCTAATTATGCTTGAATATTTTCATGGGATATCAGTGATAATGTAAAAAAAAAGGCTCATTTTCCAAAATCCCACTAAAAGCACTTGAACACACAACTTGGCTGCAACCAAACAATAGCCCATCGCCCACAATATTAAAGAAAGCGATAAAAAACTTAATTTTTCTGCCAAACCAACCAACCAGCTGACAGGAGTGAAAACATAACCTCTTTTGTGGAGGCAACAGTGTTAAGTTGTGCTGTATTTCCTCAATGAAAGAAAGTTACCTCTGTGTCAATCTGATTTCTCCACATCACTTCCTGTCCCTCCCTCTGATCCACAAAACACAGCAGAGACTGGAGCTGGTTCTTCATATTCAACATGACGCCACCTCGTCTCATCACATCCATCATCACTGTGTTCTGGATTAAGGGTATCATTCCTTCATTAAGCCACTTTTACACTTTCATTTCTAAATGAATGTTCATAGGTCCCAGTAGTGAGGAACTGAGATGTAATATTTATGTTCACTTTCATTGATTGCATTTCCTTAATGCTGCTTTCCCTGGAATTAATTCCAAGTGCACTAAATGTTTTTAACCACTAGTAACAAGAAGTTAGAGCCTGAATTCTCTCTTTACAGGTGTTTACCTCAGTAATGAAAAACCAGTGTTTCAGACTCCAGCCGACCTGTTGATGAAACCAAATGGTGAAGTCAACCTGAGATTAACACATCAAATCCCGAACTATAACACGATTCTCTGGTACCAGCGCTCAGCAGGAGACAGTTCCCTGAAGCTGATTGGCTATGTTTCTTATGATTCACCCAATATTGAGCCAAATTTTTCGAGCCGCTTCAATGTGAGTGGAAATGGAGGGAAAACAGCTTTTCTTCAAATCAAGAACCTGAAGCACCCTGAGGACAGCGGAGAATATTTTGGAGCAGCAACAAGACACAGTAATAAAGACGGAGAGAGCCGTCGTTCAAAAACCTCCATAAACGATGCAGCAGATAACAGCACGAAAAACCACGACACAGCTTCAAAGCTGAGAGAAACACAGCGGATCAGACTCCAGAAAACACACAAGAAACAATTAAGTTGTTTTGTTAATACATGTTCTTTATATTTGCTTGTATTTGTTTTCTAATAAAGTTTATAATTAAACAGTAAAATATAAACACCCCAAAATATCCCTAAAGTTTTAGCAAAACAATGTCTAATACAATACTCTTATTCCTCTTTATATTTTGAGACAAGTGACCTGTTGCAGTGACAGGGGGTAGGGGTGGGCGCTATGACCTAAAGTTAATATTACAGTATTTCTTCCACTTTTTGGACGGTGACAGTTTTATATCATGGGATCACTTTATCACTTTTCTTCAAACACAAACTGACAATCACGTTAATTTAGTTTCTAATCGATGGAGTCAGATCAGGAATCCGGATGGTTCTGGTCAATGAGACCAAGATCCTGGCTGTACGCGTCTGAGTGTGGCAGGTGAATGAGGAAGAGAGTCAACCAACAGATGGAGGCACAGCACATGAATTACAGCTGCTGTCGTGAGGATGTGGTGATGAATTTACGGACACACACACACACACACACACACACACACACACACACACACACACACACCACACACACACACACACAACACACCCTTATTCTTCTCAGAGCAGCACTTTCCTCACATCAGTTCTTCACGATTCCTTCACCTGTGCAAACATTTATTTTGCTCTTCATCGGTTATTATTGTAAGATGTAGAATTTTGTCTTTAATTTCATGAATACTCATTTTCTATTTTTCTTTTTCGTCTATGAAACTCTGATATTTGTTTTTTTGCTCAGAATCAATAACATTGTATGAATCTGCTTTTTTCCCCCACAGGTCAGGTGAGCGCTGTTACTTTTCAACAGTCTCCTCCCCAGATAGTGAAGGAGAACACTGTGGTCCAGATCGACTGCAGTCACAATGATAATAACCTTCAAGTTATGCTCTGGTATCAGCAGAGACAGGACCGTCTGTCTTTGACCCTCATTGGGTCCGGATATGCAAACAACGCCCAAAACTATGAGACTCATTTCGAAGAACAATTCAAGCTGAGCAGAGAAAGCACCACAACAGGATCGCTCGTTATTAACAGGGCAAACCTGTCACACTGCTGTTTATTTCTGTGCTGCCAGTACACAGTGATGTGGTTCAATTTGACTCCCTTACTAAAAACCCTAACGGTTTTACTGTGCATGAGATTTGAGCATCTGCATGATAAGCCACTTGTGTCGTTTCACAGACTCTCACTGGAGGAAGCTGCGTTTTCTGCAGCAGCAGAAACATGGAGGACGTCTCCAGCTGTGATTGGATTTCTCCTGCTCTTACTTCCATGTGAGTAAAAGAGCTTTTTAACTGTGTTGTTAAATTCATACAGCAAATTTAAAATGTTTTTTTTACACTGTGACTTTGGTCTCGACTACATTTCAAATTTGAGTGTTTTTTTTCCCCACCAGATCAAACAGAGTGTGAGGTTCGAGCCGTCACTTCCAAGAATAGTCAAAAAAGAAGCTAGGGTAGAGATCAAGTGCAGTCACAATGACAACAACCTCTATGTTATGCTCTGGTACCATCAAAAGAGACAGGGTTGATGAGCTTGATTGGATACAGCTACTCCGGCAGTGATCCCGTCTATGAGACGCAGTCAGATAAACACTTTGAGATTACAAGGGAGAACGTCCTTGCAGGAGCTCTGATCATTCGCAGTGCGGATCCAGCAGATTCAGCTGTGTATTTCTGCGCTGCCAGTACTCAGTGATGTGGTTTAATGTCACTCCATCAATAAAAGCCCTGTTCCTGTTGGCAGGGTGCAGATGCTATGAGGTAGGCTGGTGGAATTGTTGGCTCAAAAGAGTTAAACTACTGTTCTGACAACTCATTACCAACTCAGAGTGTCACTTAAACTCATCACAAACTTTACAAATGATGCGTTGGAGGGGTGATGCATGGACTGTAAATATACCCCAAAACTTTTTTATGCTGCATGACATCATCAGGATCATTTGTATCATACGATGACAGCTGATAGGTCGATATAATGTGAGCTAAACCAGTCATAACCAAGTACACTCAACCGCTGTTAGCACGATGAAATCATCGTAATTCCTCCTCACATCTGTCCTGGAGTCTTATAATAACTTCACCTTTAAAAAGTGTTGAATTGTGTTTCTGTTATTCTCACTGTTTACAAAGTTCTCAAAAAATAAAGTTCCAACGACAAGTCGCAAACTTCGTTTGAATATAATCGAAGTCCCCACGAATGAGGTCAGACGAGTTGAACACTTAACGTTGAGACGAATTTCAGATAAAAAGTGACAGGCCTACTTTACAAGAAGAGGAGATAACATGGATATATGAGAGAGGAGATGGATTTGAATGTGGTGGACAAAAATAAAAGGAATATCTGTCAACATAACAGAATTCAGGTTAACAGCACCACCAACTACAAAGTTCTGACTTTTACATCCTCCTCTAGGTGGCACTGGTGCTCAAAAAAAAAACACTCTCCAGGTTAACACACAGAGCGATAGAATGAGATGTAAATGATGATTTGATTCGTAGGGCTCTGACACACAGAGTCAGTCGGTACTCATTCAGACAGAGTCAACATGACAACAGTATTCCTGCTTTCTTGGCTCATTGGTAATCACTTTAACCCTTCAGGAATACCACTTCATTTAAAGTGTCAGCACTGATTATTTCTTCTCTCTGTTTCTAGGTGTTTGTCTGGGTCTTGACGTCCGTCAGTCTCCCTCTGACCTCGTCACAAACCCTGGTGACAACGTGCAGATTTCCTGCAGCCATGATAGAACTGACTACAGGGTGATGCTCTGGTACCAGCGCTCACCAGGAGACACAGCTATGACACTCATTGGATATTTGAATTACCAAGATGCAACAATGGAAGCACCTTATGATAAGGAGTTTGAAATCACTGGAGATTTGAGAGGGGATACAGCAAAGAATGGCTTCTCCTAATCAAAGCAGTCAGAAAAGAGCACAGTGCAGTTTACTACTGTGCAGCAAGACAAGCACACTGAAAGAAATCCCCTCGCTACTGAACAAAAACCCTGCACCTTTTATCATGGATGCTTTTGAATGAGACGCTGAATACACTGCTGCCAGACACCTGCTTTAGTGGTTTGATTTTTGTTTGACACAATTATATATTATCATTAGTTAATGTAGAAGTTTATCTATTTCTTTTGTAGTTTTTTGTGTATTATACTCAAACCAGACAAATGCAATTTCTAATGTGATGAAATAAATTAAGAGCAACACATCTTCAGGGGAATCAGGTGAATGGCAGACTGTATATAAATGAACCACATGGAGCCACTCCTCTTGTCTATGTTACGTTCACTTCCTCTTTAAACCAGACTCACTTCTACCTCCACTTTTCATTCATGACTTTTGAGAAACTCAGATCTCATCATGATGATTAGATTTCTCTTTTGCTCTTTCCTCACAGGTAACAGCTGCTTCACTGTGAAGTGATTTTTTAACTGTATGTACCTTCACCTCTTCAGTCGATCTGTCCCTCTGTGCTTACAGCAGGTATTTCTCTGGGGGTTCAGGTCCACCAGTCTCCCTCCGCTCTCATCAGAAAGGCTGGTGACGCTGTGCAGCTCGTCTGTACCCACGGACAGACCGACTACACAGGGATGCTGTGGTACCAGCAGTCACCCACAGACCACGCTCTAAAACTCATCGGATATGTGGACTACAGCCAAATATACTACGAAGAATTATACAAAGAGCATTTCAATATCACCGGAGATTTAAGTGGAAACTAAGCAAAGAATGGTTCTCTATTTATAGTGGACCTGATAGAGTCTGAGCACAGTGCCGTGTACTACTGTGCAGCTCGATATGCACACTGAGGTAGATCTGCTTTGAACAACACAAAAACTAAACGCTGTTCTTTATCAACTGTGGTTTGAAAAAACACCTTCAGCAGCCACCTGCAGTCAACGTGTCTGTCATGGGAGTTTTACATCATTACCTCGTCTCTGCAAATAACAGCATGGAGGAAAACATTCCTACTTGAAAGACACGAGGGAGCAATTAATCCAAAATGTATTCAAACCTACATGTATAATCTCTAACCAACCTAATTTTGCTCATGACAATTAAGCCGCACACACTTGTAGATATCAATCCCCTAATTATGCTTGAATATTTTCATGGGATATCAGTGATAATGTAAAAAAAAAAAAGGCTCATTTTCCAAAATCCCACTAAAAGCACTTGAACACACAACTTGGCTGCAACCAAACAATAGCCCATCGCCCACAATATTAAAGAAAACGATAAAAAACTTAATTTTGCTGCCAAACCAACCAACCAGCTGACAGGAGTGAAAACATAACCTCTTTTGTGGAGGTAACAGTGTTAAGTTGTGCTGTATTTCCTCAATGAAAGAAAGTTACCTCTGTGTCAATCTGATTTCTCCACATCACTTCCTGTCCCTCCCTCTGATCCACAAAACACAGCAGAGACTGGAGCTGGTTCTTCATATTCAACATGACGCCACCTCATCTCATCACATCCATCATCACTGTGTTCTGGATTAAGGGTATCATTCCTTCATTAAGTCACTTTTACAGTTTCCTTTCTAAATGAATCTTCATAGGTCCCAGTAGTGAGGAACTGAGATGTAATATTTATGTTCACTTTCATTGATTGCTTATTTCTTACTGCTGCTTAACCTGGAATTTATTCCAAGTGCACTAAATGTTTTTAACCACTAGTAACAAGAAGTTAGAGCCTGAATTCTCTCTTTACAGGTGTTTACCTCAGTAATGAAAAACCAGTGTTTCAGACTCCAGCCGACCTGTTGATGAAACCAAATGGTGAAGTCAACCTGAGATTAACACATCAAATCCCGAACTATAACATGATTCTCTGGTACCAGCGCTCAGCAGGAGACAGTTCCCTGAAGCTGATCGGCTATGTTTATTTTGAATCACCAAGTATTGAGCCAAATTTTTCGAGCCGCTTCAATGTGAGTGGAAATGGAGAGAAAACAGCTTTTCTTCAAATCAAGAACCTGAAGCACCCTGAGGACAGCGGAGAATATTTTGGAGCAGCAACAAGACACAGTAATAAAGACGGAGAGAGCCGTCGTTCAAAAACCTCCATAAACGATGCAGCAGATAACAGCACGAAAAACCACGACACAGCTTCAAAGCTGAGAGAAACACAGCGGATCAGACTCCAGAAAACACACAAGAAACAATTAAGTTGTTTTGTTAATAAATGTTCTTTATATTTGCTTGTATTTGTTTTATAATAAAGTTTATAATTAAACAGTAAAATATAAATGCCCCAAAATATCCCTAAAGTTTTTGCAAAACAATGTCTAATTCAATACTCTTATTCCTCTTTATATTTTGAGTCAAGTGACCTGTTGCAGTGACAGGGGGTAGGGGTGGGCGCTGTGACCTAAAGTTAATATTACAGTATTTCTTCCACTCTTTGGACGGTTACAGTTTCATATCATGGGATCACTTCATCACTTTTCTTCACACACAAACTGACAATCACGTTAATTTAGTTTCTAATCGATGGAGTCGGATCAGGAATCCGGATGGTTCTGGTCACTGAGACCAAGATCCTGGCTGTACGCGTCTGAGTGTGGCAGGTGAATGAGGAAGAGAGTCAACCAACAGATGGAGGCACAGCACATGAATTACAGCTGCTGTCGTGAGGATGTGGTGATGAATTTACCGACACACACACACACACACACACACACACACACACACACACACACACACACACACACACACACACACACACACACACACACACACACACACACCTTATTCTTCTCAGAGCAGCGCTTTCCTCACATCAGTTCTTCACGATGCCTTCACCTGTGCAAACATTTGTTTTGCTCTTCATCGGTTTTTATTGTAAGATGTAGAGTTTTGTCTTTAATTTCATGAATACTCATTTTCTATTTTTCTTTTTCGTCTATGAAACTCTGATATTTGTTTTTTTGCTCAGAATCAATAATATTTTATAAATCTGCTTTTTTTCCCCACAGGTCAGGTGAGCGCTGTTACTTTTCAACAGTCTCCTCCCCAGATAGTGAAGGAGAACACTGTGGTCCAGATCGACTGCAGTCACAATGATAATAACCTTCCATATATGCTCTGGTATCAGCAGAAACAGGACCGTCTGTCTTTGACCCTCATTGGGTCCGGATATGCAAACAGCCCCCAAAGCTATGAGACTCATTTCAAAGAACAATTCAAGCTGAGCAGAGAAAGCACCACAACAGGAGAGCTAGTTATTAACAGGGCAAACCTGTCACACACTGCTGTTTATTTCTGTGCTGCCAGTACACAGTGATGTGGTTCAATTCGACTCCCTTACTAAAAGCCCTGATGGTTTTACTGTGCATGAGATTTGAGCATCTGCATGATAAGCCACTTGTGTCGTTTCACAGACTCTCACTGGAGGAAGCTGTGTTTCTTCTGCAGCAGCAGAAACATGGAGGACGTCTCCAGCTGCGATTGGATTTCTCCTGCTCTTATTTCCATGTGAGTAAAAATAGCTTTTTAACTGTGTTGTTAACTTCATACAGCAAATTTAATAATGCTTTTTTATACTGTGACTTTGGTGTCGACTACATTTAAAATTTGAGTGTTTTTTTTCTGCACCAGATCAAACACAGAGTGTGAGGTTCGAGCCGTCACTTCCAAGAATAGTCAACAAAGCAGCCAGGGTAGAGATCAAGTGCAGTCACAATGACAACAACCTCTTGGTAATGCTCTGGTACCACCAAAAAGAGACAGGGTTGATGAGCTTGATTGGATACGGCTACTCCGGCAGTGATCCTGTCTATGAGACGCAGTCAGATAAACACTTTGAGATTACAAGGGAGAACGTCCTTGCAGGAGCTCTGATCATTCGCAGTGCGGATCCAGCAGATTCAGCTGTGTATTTCTGCGCTGCCAGTACACTGATGTGGTTTAATGTCACTCCATCAATAAAAGCCGTGTTCCTGTTGGCAGGGTGCAGATGCTATGAGGTAGGCTGGTGGAATTGTTGGCTCAAAGGAGTTAAACTACTGTTCTGACAACTCATTATCAACTCAGAGTGTCACTTAAACTCATCACAAAATTTAAAATGATGCGTTGGAGGGGTGATGCATGGACTGTAAATATACCCCAAAACTTTTTTATGCTGCATGACATCATCAGGATCATTTGTATCATACGATGACAGCTGATAGGTCGATCTAATGTGAGCTAAACAAGTCATAACCAAGTACACTTCAGAAACATACAGCACGACAACTTTCACACATGTGAAACACAACATTGACACTAACCCTGTTCTTCTGGTGCAGATTTAATAGCTTGATGTGCTCGGACCTTGTTTTTAAACACACTCGTTCGAGCGAGGACATAAAACACATTGTTGGCACAAGCAGAAAATTATTGTCTTGCTAAAATGAAGCTGTAATTCTGTCTGAATGAATCCGGAGCAGCAGCAGAGTCAGACTGAAGAGACCATTAGTGACCATGAACTACAAAAGGTTTGGGGAAGCAGCTTTCTGTTGTTGGACAATATAAACAACTCGAGATAGATTTCTATGGTTTCTACTTTTAATTAATTTTATCCTTATTTCAAACACCAGTGACTTTTTATATCTTTTTCTAGTTTTATGCTTTTATCCTAACTCTTTGTTTTAGTGCCTGTTCTTACTGATCCATCTTATTTTATGTCTTTTATTTTATTGTAAACACTTTGAGTTGCATTTTAAGTATGAAAGGTGCTGTATAAATAAAGTTTATTATTATATATTATTATTATTAATGGTGGACCGTTAGCAGAGAGGCTAATCTTAGCTTACCCACTAAAGTCCAGAGGAGCAGCAGATGGTTCCAGAAACAAAATGTCTGCTTCATGTTTGAAGTTAGCATCACAGGTGATGAGCCACCGCCTCCTCAACCGCTGTCAGCTCGATGAAATCATCGTAATTCCTCCTCACATCCGTCCTGGAGTCTTATAATAACTTCACCTTTAAACTGTTAAGTTAAGTTTCTGTTATTCTCACTGTTTACAAAATTTTCCAACGACAAGTCACAAAATTTCTTCGAATATTATCAAAGTCCCCACAAATGAGGTCAGACGAGGTTGAACACTTATCGTTGCTCCGAAGAGGAGATAACATGGATATATGAGAGGAGATGGATTTGAATGTGGTGGACAAAAATAAAAGGAATATCTGTCAACATAACAGAATTCAGGTTAACAGCACCACCAACTACAAAGTTCTGACTTTTACATCCTCCTCTAGGTGGCACTGGTGCTCAAAAGAAAAACACTTCAGGTTAACACACAGAGCGATAGAATGAGATGTAAATGATGATTTGATTCGGAGGACTCTGACACACAGAGTCAGTCGGTGCTCATTCAGACAGAGTCAACATGACAACAGTATTCCTGCTTTCTTGGCTCATTGGTAATCACTTTAACCCTTCAGGAATACCACTTCATTTAAAGTGTCAGCACTGATTATTTCTTCTCTCTGTTTCTAGGTGTTTGTCTGGGTCTTGACGTCCGTCAGTCTCCCTCTGACCTCGTCACAAACCCTGGTGACAACGTGCAGATTTCCTGCAGCCATGATAGAACTAACTACAGGCAGATGCTCTGGTACCAGCGCTCACCAGGAGACACAGCTATGAAACTCATGGATATTTGAATTACCAAGATGCAACAATGGAAGCACCTTATGATAAGGAGTTTGAAATCACTGGAGATTTGAGAGGGGATACAGCAAAGAATGGCTTCTCCTAATCAAAGCAGTCAGAAAAGAGCACAGTGCAGTTTACTACTGTGCAGCAAGAGAAGCACACTGAAAGAAATCCCCTCGCTACTGAACAAAAACCCTGCACCTTTTATCATGGATGCTTTTGAATGAGACGCTGAATACACTGCTGCCAGACACCTGCTTTTGTGGTTTGATTTTTGTTTGACACAATTATATATTATCATTAGTTAATGCAACAGTTTATCTATTTTTTTTGTAGTTTTTTGTGTATTATACTCAAACCAGACAAGTGCAATTTCTAATGTGATGAAATAAATTAAAGCAACACATCTTCAGGGGAATCAGGTGAATGGCAGACTGTATATAAATGAACCACATGGAGCCACTCCTCTTGTCTATGTTACGTTCACTTCCTCTTTAAACCAGACTCACTTCTACCTCCACTTTTCATTCATGACTTTAGAGAAACTCAGATCTCATCATGATGATTAGATTTCTCTTTTGCTCTTTCCTCACAGGTAACAGCTGCTTCACTGTGAAGTGACTTTTTAACTGTATGTACCTTCACCTCTTCAGTCGATCTGTCCCTCTGTGCTTACAGCAGGTATTTCTCTGGGGGTTCAGGTCCACCAGTCTCCCTCCGCTCTCATCAGAAAGGCTGGTGACGCTGTGCAGCTCGTCTGTACCCACGGACAGACCGACTACACAGGGATGCTGTGGTACCAGCAGTCACCCACAGACCAGGCTCTAAAACTCATCGGATATGTGGCTTTACTTAATTTTGCTACCAAACCAACCAACCAGCTGACAGCAGTGAAAACATAACCTCTTTTGTGGAGCTAACAGTGTTAAGTTGTGCTGTATTTCCTCAATGAAAGAAAGTTACCTCTGTGTCAATCTGATTTCTCCACATCACTTCCTGTCCCTCCCTCTGATCCACAAACACAGCAGAGACTGGAGCTGGTTCTTCATATTCAACATGACGCCACCTCGTCTCATCACATCCATCATCACTGTGTTCTGGATTAAGGGTATCATTCCTTCATTAAGCCACTTTTACAGTTTCCTTTCTAAATGAATCTTCATAGGTCCCAGTAGTGAGGAACTGAGATGTAATATTTATGTTCACTTTCATTGATTGCATATTCTTACTGCTGCTTTCCCTGGAATTATTCCAAGTGCACTAAATGTTTTTAACCACTAGTAACAAGAAGTTAGAGCCTGAATTCTCTCTTTACAGGTGTTTACCTCAGTAATGAAAAACCAGTGTTTCAGACTCCAGCCGACCTGTTGATGAAACCAAATGGTGAAGTCAACCTGAGATTAACACATCAAATCCCGAGCTATGACACGATTCTCTGGTACCAGCGCTCAGCAGGAGACAGTTCCCTGAAGCTGATGGCTATGTTTATTTGAATCACCAGTATTGAGCCAAATTTTCGAGCCGCTTCAATGTGAGTGGAAATGGAGAGAAAACAGCTTTTCTTCAAATCAAGAACCTGAAGCACCCTGAGGACAGCGGAGAATATTTTGGAGCAGCAACAATACACAGTAATAAAGACGGAGAGAGCCGTCGTTCAAAAACCTCCATAAACGATGCAGCAGATAACAGCACGAAAAACCACGACACAGCTTCAAAGCTGAGAGAAACACAGCGGATCAGACTCCAGAAAACACACAAGAAACAATTAAGTTGTTTTGTTAATACATGTTCTTTATATTTGCTTGTATTTGTTTTCTAATAAAGTTTATAATTATATCATTCGAATATAATCGAAGTCCCCACGAATGAGGTCAGACGAGGTTGAACACTTAACGTTGCTCCGAAGAGGAGATAACATGGATATATGAGAGGAGATGGATTTGAATGTGGTGGACAAAAATAAAAGGAATATCTGTCAACATAACAGAATTCAGGTTAACAGCACCACCAACTACAAAGTTCTGACTTTACATCCTCCTCTAGGTGGCACTGGTGCTCAAAAGAAAAACACTCTCAGGTTAACACACAGAGCGATAGAATGAGATGTAAATGATGATTTGATTCGGAGGACTCTGACACACAGAGTCAGTCGGTGCTCATTCAGACAGAGTCAACATGACAACAGTATTCCTGCTTTCTTGGCTCATTGGTAATCACTTTAACCCTTCAGGAATACCACTTCATTTAAAGTGTCAGCACTGATTATTTCTCTCTCTGTTTCTAGGTGTTTGTCTGGGTCTTGACGTCCGTCAGTCTCCCTCTGACCTCGTCAAAACCCTGGTGACAACGTGCAGATTTCCTGCAGCCATGATAGAACTGACTACAGGCAGATGCTCTGGTACCAGCGCTCACCAGGAGACACAGCTATGAAACTCATCGGATATTTGAATTACCAAGATGCAACAATGGAAGCACCTTATGATAAGGAGTTTGAAATCACTGGAGATTTGAGAGGGGATACAGCAAAGAATGGCTTTCTCCTAATCAAAGCAGTCAGAAAAGAGCACAGTGCAGTTTACTACTGTGCAGCAAGAGAAGCACACTGAAAGAAATCCCCTCGCTACTGAACAAAAACCCTGCACCTTTTATCATGGATGCTTTTGAATGAGACGCTGAATACACTGCTGCCAGACACCTGCTTTTGTGGTTTGATTTTTGTTTGACACAATTATATATTATCATTAGTTAATGCAACAGTTTATCTATTTTTTTTTTGTTTTTTTGAATTATACTCAAACCAGACAAGTACAATTTCTAATGTGATGAAATAATTAAAAGCAACACATCTTCAGAGGGGAATCAGGTGAATGGCAGACTGTATATAAATGAACCACATGGAGCCACTCCTCTTGTCTATGTTACGTTCACTTCCTCTTTAAACCAGACTCACTTCTACCTCCACTTTTCATTCATGACTTTAGAGAAACTCAGATCTCATCATGATGATTAGATTTCTCTTTTGCTCTTTCCTCACAGGTAACAGCTGCTTCACTGTGAAGTGACTTTTTAACTGTATGTACCTTCACCTCTTCAGTCGATCTGTCCCTCTGTGCTTACAGCAGGTATTTCTCTGGGACTTCAGGTCCACCAGTCTCCCTCCGCTCTCATCAGAAAGGCTGGTGACGCTGTGCAGCTCGTCTGTACCCACGGACAGACCGACTACACAGGGAGGCTGTGGTACCAGCAGTCACCCACAGACCAGGCTCTAAAACTAATCGGATATGTGGCTTTACTTAATTTTGCTGCCAAACCAACCAACCAGCTGACAGGAGTGAAAACATAACCTCTTTTGTGGAGGTAACAGTGTTAAGTTGTGCTGTATTTCCTCAATGAAAGAAAGTTACCTCTGTGTCATTCTGATTTCTCCACATCACTTCCTGTCCCTCCCTCTGATCCACAAAACACAGCAGAGTCTGGAGCTGGTTCTTCATATTCAACATGACGCCACCTCGTCTCATCACATCCATCATCACTGTGTTCTGGATTAAGGGTATCATTCCTTCATTAAGCCACTTTTACAGTTTCCTTTCTAAATGAATCTTCATAGGTCCCAGTAGTGAGGAACTGAGATGTAATATTTATGTTCACTTTCATTGATTGCATATTCTTACTGCTGCTTTCCCTGGAATTTATTCCAAGTGCACTAAATGTTTTTAACCACTAGTAACAAGAAGTTAGAGCCTGAATTCTCTCTTTACAGGTGTTTACCTCAGTAATGAAAAACCAGTGTTTCAGACTCCAGCCGACCTGTTGATGAAACCAAATGGGGAAGTCAACCTGAGATTAACACATCAAATCCCGAGCTATGACACGATTCTCTGGTACCAGCGCTCAGCAGGAGACAGTTCCCTGAAGCTGATTGGCTATGTTTATTTTGAATCACCCAGTATTGAGCCAAATTTTACGAGCCGCTTCAATGTGAGTGGAAATGGAAAGAAAACTGCTTTTCTTCAAATCAAGAACCTGAAGCACCCTGAGGACAGCGGAGAATATTTTGGAGCAGCAACAATACACAGTAATAAAGATGGAGAGAGCCGTCGTTCAAAAACCTCCATAAATGATGCAGCAGATAACAGCACGAAAAACCACGACACAGCTTCAAAGCTGAGAGAAACACAGCGGATCAGACTCCAGAAAACACACAAGAAACAATTAAGTTGTTTTGTTAATACATGTTCTTTATATTTGCTTGTATTTGTTTTCTAATAAAGTTTATAATTATATCATTCGAATATAATCGAAGTCCCCACGAATGAGGTCAGACGAGGTTGAACACTTAACGTTGCTCCAAAGAGGAGATAACATGGATATATGAGAGGAGATGGATTTGAATGTGGTGGACAAAAATAAAAGGAATATCTGTCAACATAACAGAATTCAGGTTAACAGCACCACCAACTACAAAGTTCAGACTTTTACATCCTCCTCTAGGTGGCACTGGTGCTCAAAGAAAAACACTCTCCAGCTTAACACACAGAGCGATAGAATGAGATGTAAATGATGATTTGATTCGGAGGACTCTGACACACACTCAGTCGGTGCTCATTCAGACAGAGTCAACATGACAACAGTATTCCTGCTTTCTTGGCTCATTGGTAATCACTTTAACCCTTCAGGAATACCACTTCATTTAAAGTGTCAGCACTGATTATTTCTTCTCTCTGTTTCTAGGTGTTTGTCTGGGTCTTGACGTCCGTCAGTCTCCCTCTGACCTCGTCACAAACCCTGGTGACAACGTGCAGATTTCCTGCAGCCATGATAGAACTGACTACAGGCAGATGCTCTGGTACCAGCGCTCACCAGGAGACACAGCTATGAAACTCATCGGATATTTGAATTACCAAGATGCAACAATGGAAGCACCTTATGATAAGGAGTTTGAAATCACTGGAGATTTGAGAGGCGATACAGCAAAGAATGGCTCTCTCCTAATCAAAGCAGTCAGAAAAGAGCACAGTGCAGTTTACTACTGTGCAGCAAGAGAAGCACACTGAATGAAATCCCCTCGCTACTGAACAAAAACCCTGCACCTTTTATCATGGATGCTTTTGAATGAGACGCTGAATACACTGCTGCCAGACACCTGCTTTTGTGGTTTGATTTTTGTTTGACACAATTATATATTATCATTAGTTAATGCAGCAGTTTATCTATTTATTTTTTGCATTTTTTTCTGAATTATACTCAAACCAGACAAGTACAATTTCTAATGTGATGAAATAAATTAAAAGCAACACATCTTCAGGAGAATCAGGTGAATGGCAGACTGTATATAAATGAACCACATGGAGCCACTCCTCTTGTCTATGTTACGTTCACTTCCTCTTTAAACCAGACTCACTTCTACCTCCACTTTTCATTCATGACTTTAGAGAAACTCAGATCTCATCATGATGATTAGATTTCTCTTTTGCTCTTTCCTCACAGGTAACAGCTGCTTCACCGTGAAGTGACTTTTTAACTGTATGTACCTTCACCTCTTCAGTCGATCTGTCCCTCTGTGCTTACAGCAGGTATTTCTCTGGGACTTCAGGTCTACCAGTCTCCCTCCGCTCTCATCAGAAAGGCTGGTGACGCTGTGCAGCTCGTCTGTACCCACGGACAGACCGACTACACAGGGATGCTGTGGTACCAGCAGTCACCCACAGACCAGGCTCTAAAACTCATCGGATATGTGGCTTTACTTAATTTTGCTGCCAAACCAACCAGCCAGCTGACAGCAGTGAAAACATAACCTCTTTTGTGGAGGTAACAGTGTTAAGTTGTGCTGTATTTCCTCAATGAAAGAAAGTTACCTCTGTGTCATTCTGATTTCTCCACATCACTTCCTGTCCCTCCCTCTGATCCACAAAGCACAGCAGAGACTGGAGCTGGTTCTTCATATTCAACATGACGCCACCTCGTCTCATCACATCCATCATCACTGTGTTCTGGATTAAGGGTATCATTCTTTCATTTAGCCACTTTTACAGTTTCCTTTCTAAATGAATCTTCATAGGTCCCAGTAGTGAGGAACTGAGATGTAATATTTATGTTAACTTTCATTGATTGCATATTTCTTACTGTTGCTTTCCCTGGAATTTATTCCAAGTGCACTAAATGTTTTTAACCACTAGTAACAAGAAGTTAGAGCCTGAATTCTCTCTTTACAGGTGTTTACCTCAGTAATGAAAAAACAGTGTTTCAGACTCCAGCCGACCTGTTGATGAAACCAAATGGTGAAGTCAACCTGAGATTAACACATCAAATCCCGAACTATAACACGATTCTCTGGTACCAGCGCTCAGCAGGAGACAGTTCCCTGAAGCTGATTGGCTATGTTTCTTATAAAAGACCTACTATTGAGCCAAATTTTCCAAGCCGCTTCAATGTGAGTGGAAATGGAGAGAAAACAGCTTTTCTTCAAATCAAGAACCTGAAGCACCCTGAGGACAGCGGAGAATATTTTGGAGCAGCAACAATACACAGTAATAAAGACGGAGAGAGCCGTCGTTCAAAAACCTCCATAAACGATGCAGCAGATAACAGCACGAAAAACCACGACACAGCTTCAAAGCTGAGAGAAACACAGCGGATCAGACTCCAGAAAACACACAAGAAACAATTAAGTTGTTTTGTTAATACATGTTCTTTATATTTGCTTGTATTTGTTTTATAATAAAGTTTATAATTAAACAGTAAAATATAAACACCCCAAAATATCCCTAAAGTCTTTGCAAAACAATGTCTAATACAATACTCTTATTCCTCTTTATATTTTGAGTCAAGTGACCTGTTGCAGTGACAGGGGGTAGGGGTGGGCGCTATGACCTAAAGTTAACATTACGATGTTTCTTCCACTTTTTGGACAGTTACAGTTTTATATCATGGGATCACTTTATCACTTTTCTTCACACACAAACTGACAATCACGTTAATTTAGTTTCTAATCGATGGAGTCGGATCAGGAATCCGGATGGTTCTGGTCACTGAGACCAAGATCCTGGCTGTACACGTCTGAGTGTGGCAGGTGAATGAGGAAGAGAGTCAACCAACAGATGGAGGCACAGCACATGAATTACAGCTGCTGTCGTGAGGATGTGGTGATGAATTTACCGACACACACACACACACACACACACACACACACACACACACACACACACACACACACACACACACACACACACACACACACACACACACACACACACACACACACACACACACAGCCTTATTCTTCTCAGAGCAGCGCTTTCCTCACATCAGTTCTTCACGATGCCTTCACCTGTGCAAACATTTGTTTTGCTCTTCATCGGTTTTTATTGTAAGATGTAGAATTTTGTCTTTAATTTCATGAATACTCATTTTCTATATTTCTTTTTCGTCTAAGAAACTCTGATATTTGTTTTTTTGCTCAGAATCAATAATATTTTATAAATCTGCTTTTTTTTCCCGCAGGTCAAGTGAGCGCTGTTACTTTTCAACAGTCTCCTCCCCAGATAGTGAAGGAGAACACTGTGGTCCAGATCGACTGCAGTCACAATGATAATAACCTTCAAGTTATGCTCTGGTATCAGCAGAGACAGGACCGTCTGTCTTTGACCCTCATTGGGTACGGATATGCAAACAACGCCCAAAACTATGAGACTCATTTCGAAGAACAATTCAAGCTGAGCAGAGAAAGCACCACAACAGGAGAGCTCGTTATTAACAGGGCAAACCTGTCACACACTGCTGTTTATTTCTGTGCTGCCAGTACACAGTGATGTGGTTCAACTCCACTCCCTCACTAAAAACCCTAACGGTTTTACTGTGCATGAGATTTGAGCATCTGCATGATAAGCCACTTGTGTCGTTTCACAGACTCTCACTGGAGGAAGCTGCGTTTCTTCTGCAGCAGCAGAAACATGGAGGACGTCTCCAGCTGTGATTGGATTTCTCCTGCTCTTACTTCCATGTACGTAAAAGAGCTTTTTAACTGTGTTGTTAAATTCATACAGCAAATTTAATAATGCTTTTTTATACTGTGACTTTGGTGTCGACTACATTTAAAATTTGAGTGTTTTTTTTCCCCACCAGATCAAACACAGAGTGTGAGGTTCGAGCCGTCACTTCCAAGAATAGTCAACAAAGCAGCCAGGGTAGAGATCAAGTGCAGTCACAATGACAACAACCTCTTGGTAATGCTCTGGTACCACCAAAAAGAGACAGGGTTGATGAGCTTGATTGGATACAGCTACTCCGGCAGTGATCCCGTCTATGAGCCGCAGTCAGATAAACACTTTGAGATTACAAGGGAGAACGTCCTTGCAGGAGCTCTGATCATTCGCAGTGCGGATCCAGCAGATTCAGCTGTGTATTTCTGCGCTGCCAGTACTCAGTGATGTGGTTTAATGTCACTCCATCAATAAAAGCCCTGTTCCTGTTGGCAGATGCTATGAGGTAGGCTGGTGGAATTGTTGGCTCAAAGGAGTTAAACTACTGTTCTGACAACTCATTACCAACTCAGAGTGTCACTTAAACTAATCACAAAAATTTAAAATGATGCGTTGGAGGGGTGATGCATGGACTGTAAATATACCCCAAAACTTTTTTATGCTGCATGACATCATCAGGATCATTTGTATCATACGATGACAGCTGATAGGTCGATCTAATGTGAGCTAAACAAGTCATAACCAAGTACACTTCAGAAACATACAGCATGACAACTTTCACACATGTGAAACACAGCATTGACACTAACCCTGTTCTTCTGGTGCAGATTTAATAGCTTGATGTGCTCGGACCTTGTTTTTAAACACACTCGTTCAAGCGAGGACATAAAACACATGTTGGCACAAGCAGAAAATTATTGTCTTGCTAAAATGAAGCTGTAATTCTGTCTGAATGAATCCGGAGCAGCAGCAGAGTCAGACTGAAGAGACCATTAGTGACCATGAACTATAAAAGGTTTGGGGAAGCAGCTTTCTGTTGTTGGGACAATATAAACAACTCAAGAGCTATTTCTATGGTTTCTACTTTTAATTTTATCCTTATTTCGAACACATTGACATTTTCTATCTTTTGATAGTTTTATGCTTTTATCCTGACTCTTTGTTTTAGTGCCTGTTCTTACTGATCCATTGTATTTTATGTCTTTTACTTTATTGTAAAGAACTTTGAGTTGCATTTTAAGTATGAAAGGTGCTGTATAAATAAAGTTTATTATTATATAATATTATTATTAATGGTGGACCGTTAGCAGAGAGGCTAATCTTAGTTTAGACCACTAAAGTCCAGAGGAGCAGCGGATGGTTCCAGAAACAAAATGTCCGCTTCATGTTTGAAGTTAGCATCACAGGTGATGAGCCACCGCCTCCTCAACCGCTGTCAGCTCGATGAAATCATCGTAATTCCTCCTCACATCCGTCCTGGAGTCTTATAATAACTTCACCTTTAAACTGTTAAGTTAAGTTTCTGTTATTCTTACTGTTTACAAAATTTTCTAAAAAATAAAGTTCCAACGACAAGACACAAATTTTTTTCGAATATAATCGAAGTCCCCACGAATGAGGTCAGACGAGGTTGAACACTTAACGTTGCTACGAATTTCAAATAAAAAGTAACAGGCCGATTTTACAAGAAGAGGAGACCAGGCTCTAAAACTCATCGGATATGTGGAGTACAGCCAAATAATCTACGAAGAATTATACAAAGAGCATTTCAATATCACCGGAGATTTAAGTGGAAACAAAGCAAAGAATGGTTCTCTATTTATCGTGGACCTGATTGAGTCTGAGCACAGTGCCGTGTACTACTCTGCAGCTCGATATGCACACTGAGGTAGATCTGCCTTGAACAACACAAAAACTAAATGCTGTTCTTTAATCAACTGTGGTTTGAAAAAACACCTTCAGCAGCCACCTGCAGTCAACGTGTCTGTCATGGGAGTTTTACATCATTACCTCGATTCTGCAAATAACAGCATAGAGCAAAACATTCCTACTTAAATGGAACGAGGGCGCAATTAATCCAAAATGTATTCAAACGAACATTTATAATCTCTAAACAACCTAATGTTGCAGTGTCATCTCTCAAAATATGACCCATCTCACAATATTAAAGAAAGCGATGAAGAGCTTTACTTAATTTTGCTGCCAAACCAACCAACCAGCTGACAGCAGTGAAAACATAACCTCTTTTGTGGAGGTAACAGTGTTAAGTTGTGCTGTATTTCCTCAATGAAAGAAAGTTACCTCTGTGTCATTCTGATTTCTCCACATCACTTCCTGTCCCTCCCTCTGATCCACAAAACACAGCAGAGACTGGAGCTGGTTCTTCATATTCAACATGACGCCACCTCATCTCATCACATCCATCATCACTGTGTTCTGGATTAAGGGTATCATTCCTTCATTAAGCCACTTTTACACTTTCATTTCTAAATGAATCTTCATAGGTCCCAGTAGTGAGGAACTGAGATGTAATATTTATGTTCACTTTCATTGATTGCATATTCCTTACTGTTGCTTTCCCTGGAATTAATTCCAAGTGCACTAAATGTTTTTAACCACTAGTAACAAGAAGTTAGAGCCTGAATTCTCTCTTTACAGGTGTTTACCTCAGTAATGAAAAACCAGTGTTTCAGACTCCAGCCGACCTGTTGATGAAACCAAATGGAGAAGTCAACCTGAGATTAACACATCAAATCCCGAACTATAACATGATTCTCTGGTACCAGTGCTCAGCAGGAGACAGTTCCCTGAAGCTGATTGGCTATGTTTATTATAAAACACCCAGTATTGAGCCAAATTTTTCGAGCCGCTTCAATGTGAGTGGAAATGGAGAGAAAACAGCTTTTCTTCAAATCAAGAACCTGAAGCACCCTGAGGACAGCGGAGAATATTTTGGAGCAGCAACAATACACAGTAATAAAGGAGAGAGCCGTCGTTCAAAAACCTCCATAAACGATGCAGCAGATAACAGCACGAAAAACCACGACACAGCTTCAAAGCTGAGAGAAACACAGCGGATCAGACTCCAGAAAACACACAAGAAAGAAACAAGTTGTTTTGTTAATACATGTTCTTTATATTTGCTTGTATTTGTTTTACAATAAAGTTTATAATTATATCGTTCGAATATAATCGAAGTCCCCACGAATGAGGTCAGACGAGGTTGAACACTTATCGTTGCTACGAATTTAAAATAAAAAGTGACAGGCCTACTTTACAAGAAGAGGAGATAACATGGATATATGAGAGAGGATGGATTTGAATGTGGTGGACAAAAATAAAAAGGAATATCTGTCAACATAACCGAATTCAGGTTAACAGCACCACCAACTACAAAGTTCTGACTTTTACATCCTCCTCTAGGTGGCACTGGTGCTCAAAAGAAAAACACTTCAGGTTAACACACAGAGCGATAGAATGAGATGTAAATGATGATTTGATTCGGAGGACGCTGACACACAGAGTTAGTCGGTGCTCATTCAGACAGAGTTAACATGACAACAGTATTCCTGCTTTCTTGGCTCATTGGTAATCACTTTAACCCTTCAGGAATACCACTTCATTTAAAGTGTCAGCACTGATTATTTCTTCTCTCTGTTTCTAGGTGTTTGTCTGGGTCTTGACGTCCGTCAGTCTCCCTCTGACCTCGTCACAAACCCTGGTGACAACGTGCAGATTTCCTGCAGCCATGATAGAACTGACTATAGGCAGATGCTCTGGTACCAGCGCTCACCAGGAGACACAGCAATGACAATCATCGGATATTTGTACAACCAAGATGCAACAATGGAAGCACCTTATGATAAGGAGTTTGAAATCACTGGAGATTTGAGAGGGGATACAGCAAAGAATGGCTTTCTCCTAATCAAAGCAGTCAGAAAAGAGCACAGTGCAGTTTACTACTGTGCAGCAAGAGAAGCACACTAAAAGAAATCCCCTCGCTACTGAACAAAAACCCTGCACCTTTTATCATGGATGCTTTTGAATGAGACGCTGAATACACTGCTGCCAGACACCTGCTTTTGTGGTTGGATTTTTGTTTGACACAATTATATATTATCATTATTTAATGCAACAGTTTATCTATTTTTTTGTAGTTTTTTGTGTATTATACTCAAACCAGACAAGTGCAATTTCTAATGTGATGAAATAAATTAAGAGCAACACATCTTCAGGGGAATCAGGTGAATGGCAGACTGTATATAAATGAACCACATGGAGCCACTCCTCTTGTCTATGTTACGTTCACTTCCTCTTTAAACCAGACTCACTTCTACCTCCACTTTTCATTCATGACTTTAGAGAAACTCAGATCTCATCATGATGATTAGCTTTCTCTTTTGCTCTTTCCTCACAGGTAACAGCTGCTTCACTGTGAAGTGACTTTTTAACTGTATGTACCTTCACCTCTTCAGTCGATCTGTCCCTCTGTGCTTACAGCAGGTATTTCTCTGGGGGTTCAGGTCCACCAGTCTCCCTCCGCTCTCATCAGAAAGGCTGGTGACGCTGTGCAGCTCGTCTGTAGCCACGGACAGACCGACTACACAGGAGCTGGTTCTTCATATTCAACATGACGCCACCTCGTCTCATCACATCCATCATCACTGTGTTCTGGATTAAGGGTATCATTCCTTCATTAAGCCACTTTTACACTTTCATTTCTAAATGAATCTTCATAGGTCCCAGTAGTGAGGAACTGAGATGTAATATTTATGTTCACTTTCATTGATTGCATATTCCTTACTGCTGCTTTCCCTGGAATTTATTCCAAGTGCACTAAATGTTTTTAACCACTAGTAACAAGAAGTTAGAGCCTGAATTCTCTCTTTACAGGTGTTTACCTCAGTAATGAAAAACCAGTGTTTCAGACTCCAGCCGACCTGTTGATGAAACCAAATGGAGAAGTCAACATGAGATTAACACATCAAATCCCGAGCTATGACACGATTCTCTGGTACCAGCGCTCAACAGGAGACAGTTCCCTGAAGCTGATTGGCTATGTTTCTTATGATTCACCCAATATTGAGCCAGATTTTTCGAGCCGCTTCAATGTGAGTGGAAATGGAGGAAAACAGCTTTTCTTCAAATCAAGAACCTGAAGCACCCTGAGGACAGCGGAGAATATTTTGGAGCAGCAACAATACACAGTAATAAAGACGGAGAGAGCCGTCGTTCAAAAACCTCCATAAACGATGCAGCAGATAACAGCACGAAAAACCACGACACAGCTTCAAAGCTGAGAGAAACACAGCGGATCAGACTCCAGAAAACACACAAGAAACAATTAAGTTGTTTTGTTAATACATGTTCTTTATATTTGCTTGTATTTGTTTTCTAATAAAGTTTATAATTAAACAGTAAAATATAAACGCCCCAAAATATCCCTAAAGTTTTTGCAAAACAATGTCTAATTCAATACTCTTATTCCTCTTTATATTTTGAGTCAAGTGACCTGTTGCAGTGACAGGGGGTAGGGGTGGGCGCTATGACCTAAAGTTAATATTACAGTATTTCTTCCACTTTTTGGACAGTTACAGTTTTATATCATGGCATCACTTTATCACTTTTCTTCACACACAAACTGACAATCACGTTAATTTAGTTTCTAATCGATGGAGTCGGATCAGGAATCCGGATGGTTCTGGTCACTGAGACCAAGATCCTGGCTGTACGCGTCTGAGTGTGGCAGGTGAATGAGGAAGAGAGTCAACCAACAGATGGAGGCACAGCACATGAATTACAGCTGCTGTCGTGAGGATGTGGTGATGAATTTACCGTGACACACACACACACACACACACACACACACACACACACACACACACACACACACACACACACACACACACACACACACACACACACAGCCTTATTCTTCTCAGAGCAGCGCTTTCCTCACATCAGTTCTTCACGATGCCTTCACCTGTGCAAACATTTGTTTTGCTCTTCATCGGTTTTTATTGTAAGATGTAGAGTTTTGTCTTTAATTTCATGAATACTCATTTTCTATTTTTCTTTTTCGTCTATGAAACTCTGATATTTGTTTTTTTGCTCAGAATCAATAATATTTTATAAATCTGCTTTTTTTCCCCCACAGGTCAGGTGAGCGCTGTTACTTTTCAACAGTCTCCTCCCCAGATAGTGAAGGAGAACACTGTGGTCCAGATCGACTGCAGTCACAATGATAATAGCCTTCCATATATGCTCTGGTATCAGCAGAAACAGGACCGTCTGTCTTTGACCCTCATTGGGTCCGGATATGCAAACAGCCCCCAAAGCTATGAGACTCATTTCAAAGAACAATTCAAGCTGAGCAGAGAAAGCACCACAACAGGAGAGCTAGTTATTAACAGGGCAAACCTGTCACACACTGCTGTTTATTTCTGTGCTGCCAGTACACAGTGATGTGGTTCAATTCGACTCCCTTACTAAAAGCCCTGATGGTTTTACTGTGCATGAGATTTGAGCATCTGCATGATAAGCCACTTGTGTCGTTTCACAGACTCTCACTGGAGGAAGCTGCGTTTCTTCTGCAGCAGCAGAAACATGGAGGACGTCTCCAGCTGCGATTGGATTTCTCCTGCTCTTATTTCCATGTGAGTAAAAATAGCTTTTTAACTGTGTTGTTAACTTCATACAGCAAATTTAATAATGCTTTTTTATACTGTGACTTTGGTGTCGACTACATTTAAAACAACAACAACCTCTTGGTAATGCTCTGGTACCACCAAAAAGAGACAGGGTTGATGAGCTTGATTGGATACGGCTACTCCGGCAGTGATCCCGTCTATGAGACGCAGTCAGATAAACACTTTGAGATTACAAGGGAGAACGTCCTTGCAGGAGCTCTGATCATTCGCAGTGCGGATCCAGCAGATTCAGCTGTGTATTTCTGCGCTGCCAGTACACAGTGATGTGGTTTAATGTCACTCCATCAATAAAAGCCCTGTTCCTGTTGGCAGGGTGCAGATGCTATGAGGTAGGCTGGTGGAATTGTTGGCTCAAAGGAGTTAAACTACTGTTCTGACAACTCATTATCAACTCAGAGTGTCACTTAAACTAATCACAAAAATTTTAAATGATGCGTTGGAGCGGTGATGCATGGACTGTAAATATACCCCAAAACTTTTTTATGCTGCATGACATCATCAGGATCATTTGTATCATACGATGACAGCTGATAGGTCGATCTAATGTGAGCTAAACAAGTCATAACCAAGTACACTTCAGAAACATACAGCACGACAACTTTCACACATGTGAAACACAACATTGACACTAACCCTGTTCTTCTGGTGCAGATTTAATAGCTTGATGTGCTCGGACCTTGTTTTTAAACACACTCGTTCGAGCGAGGACATAAAACACATGTTGGCACAAGCAGAAAATTATTGTCTTGCTAAAATGAAGCTGTAATTCTGTCTGAATGAATCCGGAGCAGCAGCAGAGTCAGACTGAAGAGACCATTAGTGACCATGAACTACAAAAGGTTTGGGGAAGCAGCTTTCTGTTGTTGGGACAATATAAACAACTCGAGATAGATTTCTATGGTTTCTACTTTTAATTAATTTTATCCTTATTTCAAACACCAGTGACTTTTTATATCTTTTTCTAGTTTTATGCTTTTATCCTAACTCTTTGTTTTAGTGCCTGTTCTTACTGATCCATCTTATTTTATGTCTTTTATTTTATTGTAAACACTTTGAGTTGCATTTTAAGTATGAAAGGTGCTGTATAAATAAAGTTTATTATTATATATTATTATTATTAATGGTGGACCATTAGCAGAGAGGCTAATCTTAGCTTACCCACTAAAGTCCAGAGGAGCAGCAGATGGTTCCAGAAACAAAATGTCTGCTTCATGTTTGAAGTTAGCATCACAGGTGATGAGCCACCGCCTCCTCAACCGCTGTCAGCTCGATGAAATCATCGTAATTCCTCCTCACATCCGTCCAGGAGTCTTATAATAACTTCACCTTTAAACTGTTAAGTTAACTTTCTGTTATTCTCACTGTTTACAAAATTTTCCAACGACAAGTCACAAAATTTCTTCGAATATTATCAAAGTCCCCACAAATGAGGTCAGACGAGGTTGAACACTTATCGTTGCTCCGAAGAGGAGATAACATGGATATATGAGAGGAGATGGATTTGAATGTGGTGGACAAAAATAAAAGGAATATCTGTCAACATAACAGAATTCAGGTTAACAGCACCACCAACTACAAAGTTCTGACTTTTACATCCTCCTCTAGGTGGCACTGGTGCTCAAAAGAAAAACACTCTCCAGGTTAACACACAGAGCGATAGAATGAGATGTAAATGATGATTTGATTCGGAGGACTCTGACACACAGTCAGTCGGTGCTCATTCAGACAGAGTCAACATGACAACATTATTCCTGCTTTCTTGGCTCATTGGTAATCACTTTAACCCTTCAGGAATACCACTTCATTTAAAGTGTCAGCACTGATTATTTCTTCTCTCTGCTTCTAGGTGTTTGTCTGGGTCTTGACGTCCGTCAGTCTCCCTCTGACCTCGTCACAAACCCTGGTGACAACGTGCAGATTTCTTGCAGCCATGATAGAACTGACTACTGGCAGATGCTCTGGTACCAGCGCTCACCAGGAGACACAGCTATGACACTCATCGGATATTTGTATTTCCAAGATGCAACAATGGAAGCACCTTATGATAAGGAGTTTGAAATCACTGGAGATTTGAGAGGCGATACAGCAAAGAATGGCTCTCTCCTAATCAAAGCAGTCAGAAAAGAGCACAGTGCAGTTTACTACTGTGCAGCAAGAGAAGCACACTGAAAGAAATCCCCTCGCTACTGAACAAAAACCCTGCACCTTTTATCATGGATGCTTTTGAATGAGACGCTGAATACACTGCTGCCAGACACCTGCTTTTGTGGTTGGATTTTTGTTTGACACAATTATATATTATCATTAGTTAATGCAACAGTTTATCTATTTTTTTTGTAGTTTTTTGTGTATTATACTCAAACCAGACAAGTGCAATTTCTAATGTGATGAAATATATTAAAAGCAACACATCTTCAGAGGAATCAGGTGAATGGCAGACTGTATATAAATGAACCACACGGAGACACTCCTCTTGTCTATGTTACGTTCACTTCCTCTTTAAACCAGACTCACTTCTTCCTTCACTTTTCATTCATGACTTTAGAGAAACTCAGATCTCATCATGATGATTAGATTTCTCTTTTGCTCTTTCCTCACAGGTAACAGCTGCTTCACTGTGAAGTGACTTTTTAACTGTATGTACCTTCACCTCTTCAGTCGATCTGTCCCTCTGTGCTTACAGCAGGTATTTCTCTGGGGGTTCAGGTCCACCAGTCTCCCTCCGCTCTCATCAGAAAGGCTGGTGACGCTGTGCAGCTCGTCTGTACCCACGGACAGACCGACTACACAGGGATGCTGTGGTACCAGCAGTCACCCACAGACCACGCTCTAAAACTCATCGGATATGTGGACTACAGCCAAATAATCTACGAAGAATTATACAAAGAGCATTTCAATATCACCGGAGATTTAAGTGGAATCCAAGCAAAGAATGGTTCTCTATTTATAGTGGACCTGATAGAGTCTGAGCACAGTGCCGTGTACTACTGTGCAGCTCGATATGCACACTGAGGTAGATCTGCTTTGAACAACACAAAAACTAAACGCTGTTCTTTATCAACTGTGGTTTGAAAAAACACCTTCAGCAGCCACCTGCAGTCAACGTGTCTGTCATGGGAGTTTTACATCATTACCTCGTCTCTGCAAATAACAGCATGGAGGAAAACATTCCTACTTGAATGGAACGAGGGAGGAATTAATCCAAAATGTATTCAAACCTACATGTATAATCTCTAACCAACCTAATTTTGCTCATGACAATTAAGCCGCACACACTTGTAGATATCAATCCCCTAATTATGCTTGAATATTTTCATGGGATATCAGTGATAATGTAAAAAAAAAAGGCTCATTTTCCAAAATCCCACTAAAAGCACTTGAACACACAACTTGGCTGCAACCAAACAATAGCCCATCGCCCACAATATTAAAGAAAGCGATAAAAAACTTAATTTTTCTGCCAAACCAACCAACCAGCTGACAGCAGTGAAAACATAACCTCTTTTGTGGAGGCAACAGTGTTAAGTTGTGCTGTATTTCCTCAATGAAAGAAAGTTACCTCTGTGTCAATCTGATTTTTCCACATCACTTCCTGTCCCTCCCTCTGATCCACAAAGCACAGCAGAGACTGGAGCTGGTTCTTCATATTCAACATGACGCCACCTCGTCTCATCACATCCATCATCACTGTGTTCTGGATTAAGGGTATCATTCCTTCATTAAGCCACTTTTACACTTTCATTTCTAAATGAATCTTCATAGGTCCCAGTAGTGAGGAACTGAGATGTAATATTTATGTTCACTTTCATTGATTGCTTATTCCTTACTGCTGCTTTCCCTGGAATTTATTCCAAGTGCACTAAATGTTTTTAACCACTAGTAACAAGAAGTTAGAGCCTGAATTCTCTCTTTACAGGTGTTTACCTCAGTAATGAAAAACCAGTGTTTCAGACTCCAGCCGACCTGTTGATGAAACCAAATGGGAAGTCAACCTGAGAATAACACATCAAATCCCGAGCTATGACACGATTCTCTGGTACCAGCGCTCGGCAGGAGACAGTTCCCTGAAGCTGATTGGCTATGTTTATTTTGAATCACCCAGTATTGAGCCAAATTTTTCGAGCCGCTTCAATGTGAGTGGAAATGGAGAGAAAACAGCTTTTCTTCAAATCAAGAACCTGAAGCACCCTGAGGACAGCGGAGAATATTTTGGAGCAGCAACAAGACACAGTAATAAAGACGGAGAGAGCCGTCGTTCAAAAACCTCCATAAATGATGTAGCAGATAACAGCACGAAAAACCACGACACAGCTTCAAAGCTGAGAGAAACACAGCGGATCAGACTCCAGAAAACACACAAGAAAGAAACAAGTTGTTTTGTTAATACATGTTCTTTATATTTGCTTGTATTTGTTTTACAATAAAGTTTATAATTATATCGTTTGAATATAATCGAAGTCCCCACGAATGAGGTCAGACGAGGTTGAACACTTAACGTTGCTCCGAAGAGGAGATAACATGGATATATGAGAGGAGATGGATTTGAATGTGGTGGAAAAAAATAAAAGGAATATCTGTCAACATAACAGAATTCAGGTTAACAGCACCACCAACTACAAAGTTCAGACTTTTACATCCTCCTCTAGGTGGCACTGGTGCTCAAAAGAAAAACACTTCAGGTTAACACACAGAGCGATAGAATGAGATGTAAATGATGATTTGATTCGGAGGACTCTGACACACAGAGTCAGCCGGTGCTCATTCAGACAGAGTCAACATGACAACAGTATTCCTGCTTTCTTGGCTCATTGGTAATCACTTTAACCCTTCAGGAATACCACTTCATTTAAAGTGTCAGCACTGATTATTTCTTCTCTCTGCTTCTAGGTGTTTGTCTGGGTCTTGACGTCCGTCAGTCTCCCTCTGACCTCGTCACAAACCCTGGTGACAACGTGCAGATTTCCTGCAGCCATGATAGAACTGACTACACAATGATGCTCTGGTACCAGCGCTCACCAGGAGACACAGCTATGAAACTCATTGGATATTTGAATTACCAAGATGCAACAATGGAAGCACCTTATGATAAGGAGTTTGAAATCACTGGAGATTTGAGAGGGAATACAGCAAAGAATGGCTTTCTCCTAATCAAAGCAGTCAGAAAAGAGCACAGTGCAGTTTACTACTGTGCAGCAAGAGAAGCACACTGAAAGAAATCCCCTCGCTACTGAACAAAAACCCTGCACCTTTTATCATGGATGCTTTTGAATGAGACGCTGAATACACTGCTGCCAGACACCTGCTTTTGTGGTTTGATTTTTGTTTGACACAATTATATATTATCATTAGTTAATGCAACAGTTTATCTATTTTTTTTGTAGTTTTTTGTGTATTATACTCAAACCAGACAAGTACAATTACTAATGTGATGAAATAAATTAAGAGCAACACATCTTCAGGGGAATCAGGTGAATGGCAGACTGTATATAAATGAACCACACGGAGCCACTCCTCTTGTCTATGTTACGTTCACTTCCTCTTTAAACCAGACTCACTTCTACCTCCACTTTTCATTCATGACTTTAGAGAAACTCAGATCTCATCATGATGATTAGATTTCTCTTTTGCTCTTTCCTCACAGGTAACAGCTGCTTCACCGTGAAGTGACTTTTTAACTGTATGTACCTTCACCTCTTCAGTCGATCTGTCCCTCTGTGCTTACAGCAGGTATTTCTCTGGGGGTTCAGGTCCACCAGTCTCCCTCCGCTCTCATCAGAAAGGCTGGTGACGCTGTGCAGCTCGTCTGTACCCACGGACAGACCGACTACACAGGGATGCTGTGGTACCAGCAGTCACCCACAGACCAGGCTCTAAAACTCATCGGATATGTGGCTTTACTTAATTTTGCTGCCAAACCAACCAACCAGCTGACAGGAGTGAAAACATAACCTCTTTTGTGGAGGTAACAGTGTTAAGTTGTGCTGTATTTCCTCAATGAAAGAAAGTTACCTCTGTGTCATTCTGATTTCTCCACATCACTTCCTGTCCCTCCCTCTGATCCACAAAGCACAGCAGAGACTGGAGCTGGTTCTTCATATTCAACATGACGCCACCTCGTCTCATCACATCCATCATCACTGTGTTCTGGATTAAGGGTATCATTCCTTCATTAAGCCACTTTTACACTTTCATTTCTAAATGAATCTTCATAGGTCCCAGTAGTGAGGAACTGAGATGTAATATTTATGTTCACTTTCATTGATTACTTATTCCTTACTGCTGCTTTCCCTGGAATTGATTCCAAGTGCACTAAATGTTTTTAACTACTAGTAACAAGAAGTTAGAGCCTGAATTCTCTCTTTACAGGTGTTTACCTCAGTAATGAAAAACCAGTGTTTCAGACTCCAGCCGACCTGTTGATGAAACCAAATGGTGAAGTCAACCTGAGATTAACACATCAAATCCCGAGCTATGACACGATTCTCTGGTACCATCGCTCAGCAGGAGACAGTTCCCTGAAGCTGATCGGCTATGTTTATTATGAAACACGCAATATTGAGCCAAATTTTTCGAGCCGCTTCAATGTGAGTGGAAATGGAGAGAAAACAGCTTTTCTTCAAATCAAGAACCTGAAGCACCCTGAGGACAGCGGAGAATATTTTGGAGCAGCAACAATACACAGTAATAAAGACGGAGAGAGCCGTCATTCAAAAACCTCCATAAACGATGCAGCAGATAACAGCACGAAAAACCACGACACAGCTTCAGAGCTGAGAGAAACACAGCGGATCAGACTCCAGAAAACACACAAGAAACAATTAAGTTGTTTTGTGAATACATGTTCTTTATATTTGCTTGTATTTGTTTTACAATAAAGTTTATAATTAAATCGTTCGAATATAATCGAAGTCCCCACGAATGAGGTCAGATGAGGTTGAACACTTAACGTTGCTACGAAGAGGAGATAACATGGATATATGAGAGGAGATGGATTTGAATGTGGTGGACAAAAATAAAAGGAATATCTGTCAACATAACAGAATTCAGGTTAACAGCACCACCAACTACAAAGTTCTGACTTGTACATCCTCCTCTAGGTGGCACTGGTGCTAAAAAGAAAAACACTTCAGGTTAACACACAGAGCGATAGAATGAAATGTAAATGATGATTTGATTCGGAGGACTCTGACACACAGAGTCAGTCGGTGCTCATTCAGACAGAGTCAACATGACAACAGTATTCCTGCTTTCTTGGCTCATTGGTAATCACTTTAACCCTTCAGGAATACCACTTCATTTAAAGTGTCAGCACTGATTATTTCTTCTCTCTGTTTCTAGGTGTTTGTCTGGGTCTTGACGTCCGTCAGTCTCCCTCTGACCTCGTCAAAAACCCTGGTGACAACGTGCAGATTTCCTGCAGCCATGATAGAACTGACTACAGGGTGATGCTCTGGTACCAGCGCTCACCAGGAGACACAGCTATGAAACTCATCGGATATTTGAATTACCAAGATGCAACAATGGAAGCACCTTATGATAAGGAGTTTGAAATCACTGGAGATTTGAGAGGGGATACAGCAAAGAATGGCTTTCTCCTAATCAAAGCAGTCAGAAAAGAGCACAGTGCAGTTTACTACTGTGCAGCAAGAGAAGCACACTGAAAGAAATCCCCTCGCTACTGAACAAAAACCCTGCACCTTTTATCATGGATGCTTTTGAATGAGACGCTGAATACACTGCTGCCAGACACCTGCTTTTGTGGTTGGATTTTTGTTTGACACAATTATATATTATCATTATTTAATGCAACAGTTTATCTATTTTTTTGTAGTTTTTTGTGTATTATACTCAAACCAGACAAGTGCAATTTCTAATGTGATGAAATAAATTAAGAGCAACACATCTTCAGGGGAATCAGGTGAATGGCAGACTGTATATAAATGAACCACATGGAGCCACTCCTCTTGTCTATGTTACGTTCACTTCCTCTTTAAACCAGACTCACTTCTACCTCCACTTTTCATTCATGACTTTAGAGAAACTCAGATCTCATCATGATGATTAGATTTCTCTTTTGCTCTTTCCTCACAGGTAACAGCAGCTTCACTGGGAAGTGACTTTTTAACTGTATGTACCTTCACCTCTTCAGTCGATCTGTCCCTCTGTGCTTACAGCAGGTATTTCTCTGGGGGTTCAGGTCCACCAGTCTCCCTCCGCTCTCATCAGAAAGGCTGGTGACGCTGTGCAGCTCGTCTGTAGCCACGGACAGACCGACTACACAGGGATGCTGTGGTACCAGCAGTCACCCACAGACCACGCTCTAAAACTCATCGGATATGTGGACTACAGCCAAATATACTACGAAGAATTATACAAAGAGCATTTCAATATCACCGGAGATTTAAGTGGAAGCAAAGCAAAGAATGGTTCTCTATTTATAGTGGACCTGATAGAGTCTGAGCACAGTGCCGTGTACTACTGTGCAGCTCGATATGCACACTGAGGTAGATCTGCTTTGAACAACACAAAAACTAAACGCTGTTCTTTATCAACTGTGGTTTGAAAAAACACCTTCAGCAGCCACCTGCAGTCAACGTGTCTGTCATGGGAGTTTTACATCATTACCTCGATTCTGCAAATAACAGCATAGAGCAAAACATTCCTACTTAAATGGAACGAGGGCGCAATTAATCCAAAATGTATTCAAACGTACATTTATAATCTCTAAACAATCTAATGTTGCAGTGTCATCTCTCAAAATATGACCCATCTCACAATATTAAAGAAAGCAATGAAGAACTTTACTTAATTTTGCTGCCAAACCAACCAACCAGCTGACAGCAGTGAAAACATAACCTCTTTTGTGGAGGCAACAGTGTTAAGTTGTGCTGTATTTCCTCAATGAAAGAAAGTTACCTCTGTGTCAATCTGATTTCTCCACATCACTTCCTGTCCCTCCCTCTGATCCACAAAGCACAGCAGAGACTGGAGCTGGTTCTTCATATTCAACATGACGCCACCTCGTCTCATCACATCCATCATCACTGTGTTCTGGATTAAGGGTATCATTCCTTCATTAAGCCACTTTTACACTTTCATTTCTAAATGAATCTTCATAGGTCCCAGTACTGAGGAACTGAGATGTAATATTTATGTTCACTTTCATTGATTGCATTTTTCTTTCTGCTGCTTTCCCTGGAATTAATTCCAAGTGCAATAAATGTTTTTAACCACTAGTAACAAGAAGTTAGAGCCTGAATTCTCTCTTTACAGGTGTTTACCTCAGTAATGAAAAACCAGTGTTTCAGACTCCAGCCGACCTGTTGATGAAACCAAATGGAGAAGTCAACATGAGATTAACACATCAAATCCCGAACTATAACACGATTCTCTGGTACCAGCGCTCAGCAGGAGACAGTTCCCTGAAGCTGATTGGCTATGTTTCTTATGAAACACCCAGTATTGAGCCAAATTTTCCGAGCCGCTTCAATGTGAGTGGAAATGGAAAGAAAACTGCTTTTCTTCAAATCAAGAACCTGAAGCACCCTGAGGACAGCGGAGAATATTTTGGAGCAGCAACAATACACAGTAATAAAGACGGAGAGAGCCGTCGTTCAAAAACCTCCATAAACGATGCAGCAGATAACAGCACGAAAAACCACGACACAGCTTCAAAGCTGAGAGAAACACAGCGGATCAGACTCCAGAAAACACACAAGAAAGAAACAAGTTGTTTTGTTAATACATGTTCTTTATATTTGCTTGTATTTGTTTTACAATAAAGTTTATAATTATATCGTTCGAATATAATCGAAGTCCCCACGAATGAGGTCAGACGAGGTTGAACACTTATCGTTGCTCCGAAGAGGAGATAACATGGATATATGAGAGGAGATGGATTTGAATGTGGTGGAAAAAAATTAAAGGAATATCTGTCAACATAACAGAATTCAGGTTAACAGCACCACCAACTACAAAGTTCAGACTTTTACATCCTCCTCTAGGTGGCACTGGTGCTCAAAAGAAAAACAATCTTCAGGTTAACACACAGACCGATAGCATGAGATGTAAATGATGATTTGATTCGGAGGACTCTGACACACAGAGTCAGTCGGTGCTCATTCAGACAGAGTCAACATGACAACAGTATTCCTGCTTTCTTGGCTCATTGGTAATCACTTTAACCCTTCAGAATACCACTTCATTTAAAGTGTCAGCACTGATTATTTCTTCTCTCTGTTTCTAGGTGTTTGTCTGGGTCTTGACGTCCGTCAGTCTCCCTCTGACCTCGTCACAAACCCTGGTGACAACGTGCAGATTTCCTGCAGCCATGATAGAACTGACTACTGGCAGATGCTCTGGTACCAGCGCTCACCAGGAGACACAGCTATGACACTCATCGGATATTTGTATTTCCAAGATGCAACAATGGAAGCACCTTATGATAAGGAGTTTTGAAATCACTGGAGATTTGAGAGGCGATACAGCAAAGAATGGCTCTCTCCTAATCAAAGCAGTCAGAAAAGAGCACAGTGCAGTTTACTACTGTGCAGCAAGAGAAGCACACTGAAAGAAATCCCCTCGCTACTGAACAAAAACCCTGCACCTTTTATCATGGATGCTTTTGAATGAGACGCTGAATACACTGCTGCCAGACACCTGCTTTAGTGGTTGGATTTTTGTTTAACACAATTATATATTATCATTAGTTAATGCAACAGTTTGTCTATTTTTTTTGTAGTTTTTTGTGTATTATACTCAAACCAGACAAGTGCAATTTCTAATGTGATGAAATATATTAAAAGCAACACATCTTCAGGGGAATCAGGTGAATGGCAGACTGTATATAAATGAACCACATGGAGCCACTCCTCTTGTCTATGTTACGTTCACTTCCTCTTTAAACCAGACTCACTTCTACCTCCACTTTTCATTCATGACTTTAGAGAAACTCAGATCTCATCATGATGATTAGATTTCTCTTTTGCTCTTTCCTCACAGGTAACAGCTGCTACACTGTGAAGTGATTTTTTAACTGTATGCACCTTCACCTCTTCAGTCGATCTGTCCCTCTGTGCTTACAGCAGGTATTTCTCTGGGGGTTCAGGTCCACCAGTCTCCCTCCGCTCTCATCAGAAAGGCTGGTGACGCTGTGCAGCTCGTCTGTAGCCACGGACAGACCGACTACAGAGTGATGCTGTGGTACCAGCAGTCACCCACAGACCAGGCTCTAAAACTCATCGGACATGTGGACTACAGCCAAATAATCTACGAAGAATTATACAAAGAGCATTTCAATATCACCGGAGATTTAAGTGGAATCCAAGCAAAGAATGGTTCTCTATTTATAGTGGACCTGATAGAGTCTGAGCACAGTGCCGTGTACTACTGTGCAGCTCGATATGCACACTGAGGTAGATCTGCTTTGAACAACACAAAAACTAAACGCTGTTCTTTATCAACTGTGGTTTGAAAAAACACCTTCAGCAGCCACCTGCAGTCAACGTGTCTCTCATGGGAGTTTTACATCATTACTTCGATTCTGCAAATAACAGCATGGAGGAAAACATTCCTACTTGAATGGAACGAGGGAGCAATTAATCCAAAATGTATTCAAACGTACATTTATAATCTCTAAACAACCTAATGTTGCAGTGTCATCTCTCAAAATATGACCCATCTCACAATATTAAAGAAAGCAATGAAGAACTTTACTTAATTTTGCTGCCAAACCAACCAACCAGCTGACAGCAGTGAAAACATAACCTCTTTTGTGGAGGTAACAGTGTTAAGTTGTGCTGTATTTCCTCAATGAAATAAAGTTACCTCTGTGTCATTCTGATTTCTCCACATCACTTCCTGTCCCTCCCTCTGATCCACAAAACACAGCAGAGTCTGGAGCTGGTTCTTCATATTCAACATGACGCCACCTCGTCTCATCACATCCATCATCACTGTGTTCTGGATTAAGGGTATCATTCCTTCATTAAGCCACTTTTACAGTTTCCTTTCTAAATTAATCTTCATAGGTCCCAGTAGTGAGGAACTGAGATGTAATATTTATGTTCACTTTCATTGATTGCATATTTCTTACTGTTGCTTTCCCTGGAATTTATTCCAAGTGCACTAAATGTTTTTAACCACTAGTAACAAGAAGTTAGAGCCTGAATTCTCTCTTTACAGGTGTTTACCTCAGTAATGAAAAACCAGTGTTTCAGACTCCAGCCGACCTGTTGATGAAACCAAATGGTGAAGTCAACATGAGATTAACACATCAAATCCCGAACTATGACACGATTCTCTGGTACCAGCGCTCAGCAGGAGACAGTTCCCTGAAGCTGATCGGCTATGTTTCTTATGATTCACCCAATATTGAGCCAAATTTTCCGAGTCGCTTCAATGTGAGTGGAAATGGAGAGAAAACAGCTTTTCTTCAAATCAAGAACCTGAAGCACCCTGAGGACAGCGGAGAATATTTTGGAGCAGCAAGAATACACAGTAATAAAGACAGAGAGAGCCGTCGTTCAAAAACCTCCATAAACGATGCAGCAGATAACAGCACGAAAAACCACAACACAGATTCAGAGCTGAGAGAAACACAGCGGATCAGACTCCAGAAAACACACAAGAAACAATTAAGTTGTTTTGTTAATACATGTTCTTTATATTTGCTTGTATTTGTTTTCTAATAAAGTTTATAATTAAACAGTAAAATATAAATGCCCCAAAATATCCCTAAAGTTTTAGCAAAACAATGTCTAATACAATACTTTTATTCCTCTTTATATTTTGAGTCAAGTGACCTGTTGCAGTGACAGGGGGTAGGGGTGGGCGCTATGACCTAAAGTTAATATTACAGTATTTCTTCCACTCTTTGGACGGTTACAGTTTCATATCATGGGATCACTTCATCACTTTTCTTCACACACAAACTGACAATCACGTTAATTTAGTTTCTAATCGATGGAGTCGGATCAGGAATCCGGATGGTTCTGGTCACTGAGACCAAGATCCTGGCTGTACACGTCTGAGTGTGGCAGGTGAATGAGGAAGAGAGTCAACCAACAGATGGAGGCACAGCACATGAATTACAGCTGCTGTCGTGAGGATGTGGTGATGAATTACCGACACACACACACACACACACAACACACACACACACACACACACACACACACACACACACACACACAACACACACACACCACAGCCTTATTCTTCTCAGAGCAGCGCTTTCCTCACATCAGTTCTTCACGATGCCTTCACCTGTGCAAACATTTGTTTTGCTCTTCATCGGTTTTTATTGTAAGATGTAGAATTTTGTCTTAAATTTCATGAATACTCATTTTCTATTTTTCTTTTTCGTCTATGAAACTCTGATATTTGTTTTTTTGCTCAGAATCAATAACATTTTATAAATCTGCTTTTTTTCCCCACAGGTCAGGTGAGCGCTGTTACTTTTCAACAGTCTCCTCCCCAGATAGTGAAGGAGAACACTGTGGTCCAGATCGACTGCAGTCACAATGATAATAGCCTTAAATATATGCTCTGGTATCAGCAGAGACAGGACCGTCTGTCTTTGACCCTCATTGGTTACGGATATGCAAACAGCGCCCAAAGCTATGAGACTCATTTCAAAGAACAATTCAAGCTGAGCAGAGAAAGCATCACAACAGGAGAGCTCGTTATTAACAGGGCAAACCTGTCACACACTGCTGTTTATTTCTGCGCTGCCAGTACACAGTGATGTGGTTTAATGTCACTCCATCACTAAAAGCCCTGTTCCTGTTGGCAGGGTGCAGATGCTATGAGGTAGGCTGGTGGAATTGTTGGCTCAAAAGAGTTAAACTACTGTTCTGACAACTCATTACCAACTCAGAGTGTCACTTAAACTCATCACAAACTTTACAAATGATGCGTTGGAGGGGTGATGCATGGACTGTAAATATACCCCAAAACTTTTTCATGCTCCATGACATCATCAGGATCATTTATATCATACGATGACAGCTGATAGGTCGATCTAATGTGAGGCACAAGCAGAAAATACTTGTCTTGCTAAAATGAAGCTGTAATTCTGTCTGAATGAATCCGGAGCAGCAGCAGAGTCAGACTGAAGAGACCATTAGTGACCATGAACTACAAAAGGCTTGGGGAAGCAGCTTTCTGTTGTTGTGACAATATAAACAACTCAAGAGCTATTTCTATGGTTTCTACTATTAATTAATTTATCCATATTTTAAACACCATTGACTTTTTATATCTTTTGCTAGTTTTATGCTTTTATCCTGACTCTTTGTTTTAGTGCCTGTTCTTACTGATCCATCTTATTTTAGGTCTTTTACTTTATTGTAAAGAGCTTTGAGTTGCATTTTAAGTATGAAAGGTGCTGTATAAATAAAGTTTATTATTATATATTATTATTATTAATGGGGGACCGTTAGCAGAGAGGCTAATCTTAGCTTACCCACTAAAGTCCAGAGGAGCAGCGGATGGTTCCAGAAACAAAATGTCCGCTTCATGTTTGAAGTTAGCATCACAGGTGATGAGCCACCGCCTCCTCAACCGCTGTCAGCTCGATGAAATCATCGTAATTCCTCCTCACATCCGTCCTGGAGTCTTATAATAACTTCACTTTTAAACTGTTAAGTTAAGTTTCTGTTATTCTCACCGTTTATAGCCTCTGTATCTTTAGCTAGTCTTCTGCTAGCAGGTTAGCGCGAGCGGCAGCCGTTGGAGGAACGGCGAGTCAAGTGGGCGGGACGTTGGCTTCCAATCAGGCATTGACCAATCGTGTTGCACCGAGGCCCAACGGTCAGGAAGCTCTCATCCAATCAGCGCTGACACTGAGGTAGTGGATCAGACTGGAGAATAAAGTGAAGAATAACATATATTGTCTATACTGTACAAATAACAAATAATCATAAGGTTTATTTAATTATTGGTGGGGAAATTATTATTTATAAAGTGGATTTAAACCACAGCTAGATTCAATGTGCTGTAAAAAGATTAGAAAACACAAAGTAAATAAATGAGTAGAATAAAAGATTTTAAAGGAGGTAAAATAAATAAAAGCTGTTACTGTTAAATATTACTCATATTCTGTGAGGATAAATGAATATATTCTAAACTCATGAACTAAAACCAATAAAACAACAGAGGCAGTGTTACTTCATCGACTTTACTTGGACATGATATTAAGCCATGAAAGCATCAAGAGTTAAATGAATAACATTAGGATTTTTATTAAATTGAAGCTTAGTCCACTATATGATGCCATTCTCTGACTTTTTAGTCCGTACAGTATCATAACACACACATACACACGGATGAAAACAGGTTAACAAAAATTACATAATGAGAACTGATAACTAATAATATCAAAATTTGATTTGCTGATAATAAAACGTCTTCTAAAAAGAAGAAAAATGCTGTTTGTTAAGTCCACATGAAGCATTCAACTGGTTCATGTAGCCCAATGTACAACATTATTTAATAAAAGAATTCAATCACTCTTGACGGTCTATTTATTTTTGTAAATTTCTAAATAAATATTTAATTAAAGTCTTTTTATTTTCGCTTTCCTTGAACCCAGTGTCACTCCACCTAAAATACACACATGACATTCTCATCATTGACGTATAAATACTTTCATTATGGAGTATTGGTGTCTTTTGATGGTATAAAAGCTGCTTCAGATGCCTTTAGCCATGACAGAAATGAAATGAATGACCAATGAATGCTTGATGTAAATAGTATTATCTTATCGTATCTTATCTTATCTTATCTTATCTTATCTTATCTTATCTTATCTTATCTTTTGAGCATTTGATTTGAAATCTCCAAAGTGATTCTGAGCCTCATATATTTTAAGCTGTAATTTGATGATCAGTGAGCGACAGCATTACTCCTCCAACCATGTGATCATGTGACTTGGTGTTTTCTATTTGCTTGGTGCAGCTGATGTGTGACTGCATCATTCAGCTGGAAGCCAGATGATCGCGAACATGCTCATCACAGTCCTTTATCTGTCACTTCTTTTAAACTCAGGTGGGTTTTACTAGTTAAGAAGCACTTTAAGGATCAAATTCCCACCAGATGTACTTGTATGAGTGAATTGACGGTTTTCTATATTAACGTCATGTGTCACAGGTCTCACTATTACAGTTCTGCAGTCTGGAGATCAAGTGTCTGGACCAGGAGTCACAGTGATACTGGAGTGCAGCCTGGGTCCAGGGTTCAGCCTGCAAATCATCTTCATGTACTGGTATCGACAAAAGCACTACGCAGCTCCCATGGAGTTGCTCCTGTCAGAGTTCGATTTCTCTGTGGGGCACTTTCAGTCGTCTATGGATCAAGACAATAACCGCTTCTCTCTTCAAATCGATGAAGTGTTTCTCAACGACAGCAGCACCTACTACTGTGTTGCCAGTCACAGTGATGCACAAAGACCAGACAGATGTCACAAATGCTATGCTGAAGTGGGTGTTCACGGTTTGTTGCCAGAAGGGTGCAGTCAAGTTCGTTTTTTGTGAAGCACGTTTGAAAATAACATACGTTGCTGTACAGCTGAAATAGAGAAACAGCCAAGACAACAATAAGACATTGAATAAACACATTTAAATAAAATAAAAGACTCTTCCTATTTTAAAAGCCAAAGTAAAGATGGGTTTTCATGCAATTTTAAAAGAGTCTGGACTTGGTGAAGTCCTGGTGTGGAGAGTCAGACTGTCCCACAGTTTAGGGGCAACTTCTTCAAAGGCCCGACCTCCTTTATGCTTCATTCTGCACATCGGACATCACACCCATAACATACTGCAGCTCTGAAAAAGGGGGAAACCTTTAACATGAACTAGGCCCTCAGTCGTCCCAAGCCCAAGGAGGCAGTTGTTATCACACACTGACCTCTACAGGCTTCACGCGGGACTTGACATTCAAAAAACATCTATTTGCTGATTTAAAGTCAGGATACATGAGAGGCATTAAAATGATTAAAAAAATAGTAAAGAGGTAGTTGGAATAAAGTGTAACTGAAGAATAAGTCACATAACTCACTCCTGCTTGTAATGCTTCACAGTTGTATTTGATTAAAAGTATTAAACAAAAGGAAACATCACCTATTTTCAAAGCTTGTCCAAAAACTGATTTCATAAAAAGCAGTGAATATATTTTAATATGAGACTGGGATGGAAATAAAGTGAATTTTGAAAAAGGACATCAACTCTACTGTGTATTCATCCTCTGAAAGGTAGTTTTTCACCAATTTCCATTTGTTTGTTTGTCAGGAGGTTTACACTTTAATTATGAAACGGTTTTCCACAAAACATTGAATTTTTAGGTGGATCCGCACAAATTGACACTTTTATAAAATCACTTTTCTATAACTCCTATGATGCCATAACATATTTAATTTAGACAGTTGGTGCACACTGAATTTATTTGTAGTAATTCCTTTAGTTTTATGCAAACTACTCAGTACATGTGAGTCTCTTTTGTCCTTAGATAAAAGGGTGGATTCAGGGGGCTGACCATGTGTGATGTCACTTCCTCTAAGCAGCTACAAAAGACCCCAAAATAAAAAAACCACTGTTTCTTTTCCTTCCCTCCGTAATCACGTCTTTTCTTAGCAGACACAGAAATAGACGCAGCTCTCACAAGGAGATGGAGGCTGAGATATGGAGACGCTGGGTGGGGGAGGGAAACAGTGAAGAAAAACGACATCAGGTTTTTGTGTAGTGTTTTATCACAGTGGGGACAGGGGGCCACGGTGATACATTCCCATAGAGCCGCTGTACAAAAACCTCCTCCCATTGACACCCATTGTATAGACGGCTGTTTGGAACCTGGGGCTCTTGATCGAGCAGAAAACATCAACACTCTGAAGGTGTGTCTGATGTCAGGTCACACTGGCACTGGAAAGATGATCAAAATGAAGAATTTGGCTGAAACATAGTCTTACATTTTTATATATTTAATTCAAATGGATGATTGTATGACTTTGGTTATACAAAACAAAGAAGATTTGGAACTTATGAAGCTCATCCTGCAGGATTTAACCTTTTTCATCCTCTGGATTATTAGGCTGTGTCCTAACTTTATGTTTATGGGATGTTTTGTGACTTTTTGGTGAAGGAGACAGTCAGTGTGACACTGGAAGGGAAGCGTACTTTGGAAAAGGAACAAAACTCACTGTTTTGGGTAAGTCTAAGCTTTCACAACATCAATTCACTAAAACAAACCTAAAAACAAAAGAAGCTGGTGTGGAAGTAAAGTAAAAAGTGAACAGAGAAACACTGTGACCAACACATACCCTGCTTACTTTGGCCAAGGAACTAAACTCACTGTTTTAGGTAAGTCTAAGCTTTCACAACATCAATTCACTAAAACAATCCTAAAAACAAAAGAAGCTGGTGTGGAAGTAAAGTAAAAAGTGAACAGAGAAACACTGTGACCTACACTGATCCTGCTTACTTTGGCCAAGGAACCAAACTGACGGTTTTAGGTAAATATTTCCATTTATTACTGTATATTCATAAATGTCACATTGCTTTGGAATCCAAGTATAAACAGAAGTATTAGTAAAAACCTTCCAAAGACTCTGATAGAGAGAAAGACTCAACTGTTTCATGCTCAGTATTTTTACACTGTGACAACTTAAACGAAGCGTACTTTGGAAAAGGGACAAAACTCACTGTTTTGGGTAAGTCTAAGCTTTCACAACATCACATCACTAAAACAAACCTAAAAACAGAAAAGCTGGTGTGGAAGTGAAGGAGAAAGTGTTGTCATGAAATCTGAAATATTGAGCTGAACAGAGAACACTGTGACCAAACTGATCCTGCTTACTTTGGCCAAGGAACCAAACTGACAGTTTTAGGTAAATATTTCCATTTATTACTGTATATTCGTAAATGTCACATTGCTTTGGAATCCAAGTATAAACAGAGGTATTAGTAAAAACCTTCCAAAGACTCTAATAGAGAAAGAGTTTCATGCTCAGTATTTTTACACTGTGACAACTACAACGAAGCGTACTTTGGAAAAGGGACAAAACTGACTGTTTTAGGTAAGTCTAAGCTTTCACAACATCACTTCACTAAAACAAACCTAAAAACAAAAGAAGCTGGTGTGGAAGTGAAGTAAAAAGTGAACAGAGAAACACTGTGACCTACTCTGAGCCTGCTTACTTTGGCCAAGGAACCAAACTGACGGTTTTAGGTAAATATTTCCATTTATTACTGTATATTCATAAATGTCACATTGCTTTGGAATCCAAGTATAAATAGAAGTATTAGTAAAAACCTTCAAAAGACTCTAATAGAGAGAGTTTCATGCTCAGTATTTTTACACTGTGACAATGCCAACGAAGCGTACTTTGGAAAAGGGACAAAACTGACTGTTCTGGGTGAGTCAGGTTTATTAAAATGGAACAAATGCAATAACTTAATAAATGCTGCATTAAGAAACCTAACGTACTCAGGTCTGGACAGTTTGAGTTCACCTCAGTGGTTTTTGATGACGAGCTTTAGTGCTGTGTCAACACCGATGCTTATTTCGGCCAGGGAACGAAGCTGACAGTTCTTGGTGAGTAAAACTTTATGCTCATGAATTCAGCTCTTAAAAACTAAAGCCCAATGAAGCAGATCTATTGATTGGAGCCATTTTCTTTTCTGCTGCATAAAACTTGTAAAAAACCAAACTGTGGTGCGACAAGTGTAGTTTCGGGCTTAACAAAGTAAAAGCTGCATGTTTGTGCTGGTTCGAGCACTGATGGAGTTCACTGTGACTCTGGGTATGAAGCTCACTTTGGAGGAGGAACAAAGTTAACTGTTCTAGGTAAGAAACTATATATTGTACAGTCTATGACATCAGAATAAGCAAAAGGAAAGATAAATTAAATTCAAGGTTAAGTTGTTCTTCCACAAACATACTGTTCTCAGTCGAGTTCTTCAGAGTTTGGCTCAGAGCTTTTGGTTCTTGAGGTTAAACACTGTGTCAGTACGAAGCTTATTTCGGACATGGAACCAAACTGACTGTTCTAGGTGAGTTAAAAAATCCGACTGGAGCTGAGAGGTTTGTGTTGCAAACAGCGTGAAACTAAACAGGATGCAACTGTCGGGTTTTATTTCAAAAGTACAAAGTAAAGCTTGTTTCCAGCATTGATCATGTTCACTGTGACTCTGGTGCTGCAGAGGCTTATTTTGGCGGAGGCACAAAGTTGACTGTTTTAGGTAAGAAAACCTTTTCAACGTCCTCTTCACGCTGCTGAAGTATAGTTTTGTTTAGATACTCTGAAGAGACAATCATAATATAAAAATCAACGTTTGAATGGTAAAAATACATCTTCTCTTAAACTATCAGAGTTTTTACATGTCAAAGTGAAAAAAAAGTTTCAAAGTGTCAGTGGTACAGAGACGAGAGGAAGAGTTTTTGTGCAGTTGAATGTCTCTGTGCTCGTACTCCGAGGCTTACTTTGGATCTGGAACTAAACTCACTGTTCTAGGTAAGAAAACCTGCAAAAGTTAAACCATTGACAGCTTCTTTTTTTTTTACTGTAAGTGAGAAATAAATAAATGGCTTGAGATAAAAAAAAAAAATGTACTTAAAGATCTTTTATTTAATGTAATTAAAAAAAAAATAGTCCTCTCTTTTTTTTTTTGTTAAAGTTATGGATGAAGTTTTGTACAAGTACAAGTAGTACAGGAGTAAAACATTTGGCTCTTTGCCCAGAATATTACTGTCACAGCGAGTTCTTATCAGCCCTGTGAATTACTGTGAGTTCCCAGTCTGAGGCGTACTTTGGAGCTGGAACTAAACTCACTGTTTTAGGTAAGACAATTCAAATTATTTCATACAATAGTAATTAATACCTAGAAAATCATCTGGAGCATTTATCTGCCAATACTGATTTATACCAGGTTTAAATGTGACTCGAGTCAAAAATGTAAAAAATTGTTAACATCCAATCTTATTGAGTGTGAAAATGTGTTATTTCTACATGTTTGTCTGCAGAACAGTTTTTAAGTTTATCTGATAAAAGTCTGCAGCTTTCAGTGCAGAGTGGTTGAGCAGTTTTTTCTGTAGCCTTGTATCAGTGTGAACAACAACTACCCAGCTTACTTTGGCAGCGGCACTAAACTGACAGTGTTAGGTAAGAACAAAATTCAAAATTCATTTATAAAAGTGTAATTTAACTGTGCTATTATTTGTTTTGCTCAGGATTACATTCAAAAGTGCAAATAAACATTTCTTAACTAAAAACGGAAATTAACATATGTTTTTTTTTTAAGTTCAGCCACTAAACTCACTGTTTTATTATATTAAAGCTGTAAAATATTCAGAAGATGCCTTTCTTTGCATGTAAAAGGGACAAATTGCATAAGTTTGGCACAAAACTCGTATTGTACTGTAGGAACTTGTCAGTTTTTCACATGCGAGTCAGCAGTGTGCTCTGGAGGTTATCCTGCTGAGTTTGGAGAGGGAACCAAACTCACAGTTCTCGGTAAGATTATTTAAAAAACGAACAAACACGTTTCTGAAGGAGTTAAATCGTCATTACTCTCAGTGTGAGCTATCTGACCTGTGATTACTGTATTTGATGCTAATGCTCAGTGTTCTGTTTAACCTCAATGTTCATGATCTAAATTCTTGTATCAAGACGTCACATGTCATTTAGAGTTTGCTGCTGCACTTTGGTTTGTTGTAGATCTACGTTTGATTTTTAATTGAATCGTTTTATGTCTTTGTCTCCACCAGAGCATGAAGTCAAGGCACCAAATGTGACGGTTCTCAAACCATCAGCAAAAGAGTGTCGAAACCCTCTGGACAATGAAAGACAGAAGACCTTAGTTTGTGTGGCCAGTGATTTCTACCCGGACCATGTCAGTGTATTCTGGCAGGTTGACGAACAAACCGTCACCAGTGGTGTAGCAACAGATGAAGCTGCCCTGCGGGATGGCAAATCCTACAAAATCACCAGCCGGCTGAGGGTCGCTGCCGAAGACTGGTACAAACCCGAGCGTAAATTTGAGTGCATCGTCAGTTTCTTCAATGGGAAGGATTATACCAATCATTCATCACCTCTAATCTTTGGTGAACCAGGTTCGTTCATGTCCTAAACCTGATCTGGACAAACACGTTAAATAATCTTCTGTTCTAATCTAATGCGTTTCTTATTTTTCTACCAGCTCCAGACATCCTGACCAGAGGTAAATACATTATTCAGTTATTCATTGTTCACCTCACTGCTGCTCACATCAACCGTCTCCACAAAGAGCACTGGATGTTTCCTCCTTGAATCATGTCCCTCATCTAAATGTTTGAACCTTTCTGCAGAAGAATATCTGAGGATCACAACGAAAGCCAAGCTCTCCTACGGTGTGTTCATCATCAAGAGCTGCGTCTACGGAGCCTTCGTGACCTTTTTGGTTTGGAGACTCCAGGTTCGTTAAAACACAAGATCAATGATCAACTGTTCTTAAAGTTCGTAAAAAACGTGTTTCGTATATATTTATGTGGTTTTGATTCCTCCTTTGTGTCCGTTGCAGAGTTCAACTGAAAAGCACAGGAAGTGAGACCTGAGCGTGAAGGAAAATGAACGGTTGCTTTATGTAAATAAAACTGAGAACACAATAATTCTATAAAGCTGTGAGTCGCAGTGCATTTGTACTCGTATATAAATATAAACTGTTAAAATTCTGCACTTAGTCGATAAATCTGCTTATTCTTGTTAAAGATGTTAAATCTATAACTGGACTGAAAACAGAATAATCTGCACCAGACTTGTTTTCGCTGCTTTATAATTCGCATTAGTTTGTTTGTGTTGCGATGCTTGTGTGATTCATTTTCCTCTCAATAAAAGCAATTCAAGGTATCTTGAAAACTTTGTTGATTCATTTTTCTTTTAAACTTTGTTCCATGCAACTTGATGTGTTTTGTAATTTGTCGTTCCTGTTTCCACTCGGCGTCTAAAACAGAAATCAAACCTGGACTCATCTTCATATCAGGCACCGTTCATACACTGTTAATTAATAAGAGATTATTCGATAAATGACAGCATCCGTCACAACTGTTGCTGATATGCAGTTAGGATGTCCCCCCCCCTGTTGTTTCCACACTCAACTGATTCTCTGAGGTATTTTTAGCAGCTCACAAACCAGCCTGTTTTCTGAGAATCACCCGTTTTCTCACCTACACACGTTGAAACATCTCAGCTCAGGAAAACGTCACAAGCTGGTACATCAAGTTTTTCCAATGAGCAAACTGAGAAGTGACTCGACGGTCATTTTTTTTAAGATTTACTTTGGGGTGTTGAGGCTTTAGGTCGAGTATGAAACAGGGAAATAGTTTGGAAGACAAGCAGCAAAGTGTCGGGTCAGAACCAAAGCTGCAGCTGCTGCAGGAGGAATAAAGACTAAGCTGTTATTATCTGTTGTTAAATCATTTGACCTTAAGGGTTTATGTTCGTCATATCACATTTTTGGACTTTGCACAATCATAAGAAAGTGTAGTACAGTTTTCTTCATGAATAAACTGTGAGAGGAAAAGTAAAAAGTGAAGAGTGTGAGTCAACTACACAACAACAGGAAGTCATCGCTCTCCTCTGTGCACAAAAGAAGAGCAGAGCTTCTGTTGGTGAGAAGACAAACCGGGGATGGAAACTGAGCAGAGGAGTGGAGAGCGACAGCAGAAGAGAGGATGTGGTCACAGAGCAGCCTGCACATCGTTCTCTGTGCTGAGAAATGACGGAGCTGCAACATCTCACTTCACCACAACCTCCGGCCCCCGAGCGTGCACCTGCATCTCTGCACGAACCCACACCCACACTGCACATCTCTGAGCAGACAGCTGGAAAACCTCCACTTCTGTGTCAACTGAAGCTACACAACCAACCAGCACGTGTTGTGTTGCACACAACAGCTGATAAAGTGTTGCTGCAGTCACAGAGATCACATTATGACATTAGAGGAAGACAAAGAGAATTATACATTATTTATATGAGCGTCCCAAGTGTTTAAATTCTATTTTCATGTGATACTGTTCTGAATGTGACTATGTTTGAAACCAGATTATAAACTTAAAGCTTCCGTCTCATCAAACTGCACATTTATTTATGTTGCACCAGTAAAGTCTCCAGTGGGACTCAAACCGTTGACGTCCACGTTCTCCATTTGTTTCCTTGCAAAACATGTTTGTGTTCTCGGCAGTCACGCAAACAGGAAACAGAAAAGTGTGTCTGATGATTACATCTCGTCTTCTGCACATAATAATTTGAGAAACAAAACACACGTAATATAAAGTATTCAGTTAAAACAAGTTACCGACTCTGAAAATGAATGTGAACTCCACCTCAGGTTTGAACAACAATTCAGAAAGTCTGTGAACGTTTTGAAACAAGAGTTGCATAGTTGCTGACGTTATCACTTATAAACCGATTTAACTTTAATTAACAATCAGCTCTAAAAAGCACAAACTGTGTCCGTCCCTCAACAACACTTTTTACAGATAACGATGTTTTATTAGGTTTAAGTTGGAACAACATCTTCACAATGGAAGCTACCAACGAGAAAAAAAAGTTTGACCCACAAGTGACAGTTTAAAGCAGCTGAATGAGACAATTTGCAGAGCGCCACCTCGTGGTGCTGACTGGGATGACACGTCTTGTTTTGGGTTTGACATTCAGTGATTAAAATCAAACAGGAGTTGTTGTTTTTTTAATCAAAATATTATTTTATTATCAAATAATTACATACAAATAAACAGTGTGAGCTCCTGGTACGTCACAGAATCAGCGAAAAAGCAAATTCCTGCATCGATTTCTTCAAAAGAAATATGGTGGCTAACACTACAGCGAGGATGGAGAAGTTTCACGATACGTTAAATCCTGCATCAGCTGTACGATTCTCTTAAAAACAGAGAGCATGAATCATAAAGTCGGTCCAGTTGAGCAATAACTTAATGTTAAACACGTTTCAAAAGAAAAAGTCTGAGTTTTGATTGGTCACATTCAACAGACGTTACGGGATCATTCGCTTCCTACATGTAAAGGCTCCCTGAACAAAGCTGCAGAAATCCTACTCCACAGATTTAACTACGCCTACAGTAATCAGTCCCTTTTGTATCGTTGAAGTACGACTCTGCACAACCTGCTCGGATATGTTTAAGTCCTTTGGGCAAATGCGGCAGTTCAGAGTTGAAAGTTCAGGTTTTTAAAGATCCAGTCCCCGAGAGCACCAACCTGCCTGGGCCACGGTTTTTCAATCGCTCGGCGGTTTTAACCCAGCCAGCCGAACCTGTCGTGTTTCTGTGAATGCCTGGTGCAGCTGGCGCAGCAGAAACTGGAGTAGTACGAGTTGGAGCAAAGTCGGGCGTAGACGATCAGCTCGCAGTTGGCGAGCTCGGGCTGGTCCACGCATTCTGGAGGCACATCGACACCTGCAACAGCAGCAATGACAGACAGTCACGTTCAGCTTCTGCTGTGCCTCACACAAATAAGAGCTATTCAACAATAAGAATCTATATGATCTAAACAAATTATTACCCAAGGAGGTTATGTTTCCACCTCTGTCCTTTGGTTTGTTTGTTTGTTTGTTTTGTATCCTATTATAAATCAGTTTATTTGTGATTTACTCTTTTTCCTTGGACTCTCTAAAACTCTTTTCTTATTCCAGCAAAGTGAATCAAGTCAAAATAATGATTCTTTCCTGAATGTGAACGTTGGGATCATGAAAACATGAGGATGTCTGAGTGAGACTTTCATTCGCACCTTGTTGCGTGTCTTTGATGACCCTCACTTCAGCCGTGGCGCTCACTGAGTAGATGCCCGTGTAGGCGTTACAGGTGTACGTGCCCTCGTCCGACGACTTCACATTGTTTAGGATCAAGCTGCCGTCGGATGACATCAGGATGTTACGACCGTCTGGACGCACCGGGACGCCATTTCTGACAAAAGAAGAAGAAGTCAGTTCAGGCCCTTTAGCTTCGTGGAGCTTTTTCAATGGCAGAAATATGTTTCAATTCTCTGGAGAATCAAACATGAGCTTTCCTCTTATCAGATTCTGCATTTTTGGGTCTAATTTGACCAGAATTTACAAAAGTCGAGTTACATCTACCTCAGCTGAAGCAAATAAAAATCATCTTCTCAGAAAACATTTTAGATTTTCATTTAGAGCATCTCCATAGACGACTGTACAACCTTTTAATAAAAGCATCTTATGTTTAAAACTGGACTCAGTTATAAACTTTGTGATGATGTTCCTGAAAAGGTACAAAACATTTAAAATATATATCACCTTTCAAATAGAATAAAAATCATATCAACCATTTTGATATTTTGTTTGTGTCACTTACAGATGTTGGATATCATTGGTGGGATGTAACCAAGCACATTTATTTTGTTACTGTATTTAAGTACATTTTTCATGTATCTGTGCTAAAGTATATTTATTTTCAGGTACTTTTCTCTTTTACTCCACCGCATATATCAGCAAATATCTGTACTTTCTGCTTCACTATGTTTTTTAACAATGTATTGAGTTACAGCTGAAATTGATTGGAAACAGGTCGCTGCAGAGACTCGATCATTAATTAATATGTTAATGAAAAGTGTTTCCAGTAGCATCATCTCCAGCTCTTTTTATTTTCTGTATATGACAGTACATGAGTCTGTACTGTTGTATCAAACAAAATATACAGTTATACATGAAGTAGACCATTGCATAAGGGAGTAGGCTACACTTTGCAAGTACTTTTACTTTTAATACTTAAAAGTATATTTTAAAGCACTTACTTTTCCTCAAGTAGAAAAGTTAATGTTGTACGATTACTTTGACATCTATCTGTTTATTTGTACTTCATTAATATGATTGGGTACTTCCTCTTCCACTGTTCGATATCTTATCTCCTCTGTGTCTTTCAGTGTCTTGCTGCTGATCTCAAGGTTCAACATCAGGTCCAATAAGGAAACTGCCGCAGCCACATAATGTTCATGTACCTGGACCAGCCGATGTTAATGTTGTCTCCTGACACCACACAGGGGAGCAGAGCCGTGCTGCCTTCAGACACCTGGATGTTGTTTGGGGCCGTGGTGATCTTCAGGTCCGCTGGACAACCAGGGAACAGATAAAATCACATTTATTCTCTTTTACTTTATTTACAATCAGTTATTATTCTGGATGTTGTAGAAAGAAGTGTATGTGCTTTGCTGCCGCCTGCTGGTAGCTGTGTGAAGCTACACCATCAGTAGGACAGAAGCTCAGTATGTCATTCTCTGCTTCTCATAATAAACAAGTACTGACGTGCATGTCAGTAACTGGATGATCGAGGTCAACACACCTTGGACTCTGAGTTGCAGTTGTCTCTGGTCCAGCTGCTGCAGACTGGAGGCTGTGCACGTGTAGACCCCGGAGTCACCAGACTTCAGGCCGCCAACGATCAGCGTGCCATCGGACTTCTGGGTAAACCTACAACACAGCAGTCAGTCAGAGCCCCTGTCCACGTGCACATCTGGACCTTAATATGCCTGATATTTAGATGAATTATTCTCTGGGTAAACAGTGAAAATGTTGAAAAAGGTTGACGCTAGATGAAAAGTCAAAGAAACACCAAAATCATCCAGATTCATCCTCTGGGGTCCAACAACATCTGAACTGAGATTCAGGTGTTGAAAGGCACCGTATACGTCAGAGTTTGAATCTTTAAGGATTACCACTGCAACTGAAACATTAATTACAATTTAAGTCATTTATCTTTTAAATATCTTTCAGTTCTTATCTTTAACTGAGGCTCAACCAGGGTTATTTACATTCTTTTATCTGGACTCTGATCAGGCTTGTATTGAGACAGAAGCATGTGATCACCTGGAGTCAGTGAGGGTCCGTCCATCTTTTGTCCACTGAATGCTGACAGACTGCAGAGCTGACGGAGGGACGATGGTGCAGGGCAGCCGGACAGTTTGTCCTGATCGCGTTTCCAGCAAAGACGGACTCGAACGGTCAATACTGAACCTGAGGGAGACGGTCAGGGGAGTCGGTATCATTTATAGAGCCACAAATTATTAGAAGAATTGAGATTTACTGACATTTTCCACATCTACAGGTGCTTATGTGTCTGTAAGTTTCAATGTCTCGACTTTGTGTTTGATATTGGAAACATTTAATAAAGATTTCATGGACAGTAGAGATTTTTCTCACCGAGGGAACGGGCCGTCTCCGGGGAGAGAGGTGGGGGACGATCCCTCTATGTGACACACACACATAGACGATTGAGCGCTCCCCTCATAATTCACTTACATAATGTCAAATCAACACATTCATACAGACTCAGTGTGCTCTGACTTCAGCTGTGACATCAGGGCTTCTCCCCCAGTCTTCAGGATTTACGTGTGACCAACTAATTGGGGTTAAAGTCGGTCAAATTAGGGTTTTGACCGACTCTGGCCCCAATTATCTGATTCTACGTGGAGTGATCGAGTCTTTATAGATACAATCTGCAATTTACACGACTATCTGCACTGTCGTATGTGTATTTATGTCATTCCCTAATTTTTACAAACTTGAATAAAAACCTACATGAGATTGTAAATTGATGATAAAAGAAAATCATATAAATAATGTATATCCTTCATGTAACACATCTATAGTTGTTTCAAAAGTCGTAAGTGGGAATGTAATGGTTGAATAAAATGGTTCTTTTATCACAATCTTTAATGTACCGTTCGATGTATTTATTAAATTGGTGTAAATGTACGACATCACCTGAGACGGAGAGGTAAATGTAGCGGTGATCTCTCTCACGTTCCCGAGTGGCCAAGCACAAAAACCAGCCAGAGTCCGACTTGGTGAGAGGACCAACCAACAGGGAGCCATTGGGCTGCTGGTGATGCCTGAGGAAAAAAACAAAGATCACCACCCAGTGGAGCCAGAGCACATTTTTCACCAGATTCATACGAGGTCATCGTGACTTGTGACCTTTGACCACTGATCAGTTCATCTTTGTATCCAAGTGACAACTGGTCAGAATGTGAAGAAATGTCCCGAAGGCAAACTTGAGATATGTTAAGAGACCACAGTGAACTTTGACCACCCAAATCTATTCAATTCAATTCGTGAGCCTAAGTGAAATCTGGAGAAATTCCCTCAAAATATTCTTGAGCGATGTTCACAAGAATGGGACGGAAACCCTGGTCATTGGCTGTTACTTCATTAAAACAGGTTAAATGAAATGTCCATGAAGTCACAGACTGTGTGTGTGTGTGTGTGTGTTTCTGACCTGCGCGTGGACAGAGGGATGCCCTCTCGTCTCCACTCCACGATGACGGTGGAGGACGGCGGAGGACTGACTCTGCAGGGCAGCACGACCGTCTGGCCGACCAAAGCTTCCACTGTGGAGGGGTCCGACTTATCGATGGTCACTTCACCCAGCGTCAAACTGAGGAACAAGAGGTGATACAAGACAGGGAGGGAGGTAGGGAGGAAGGAAGGGGGGAAGGAATGATAAAAGGAGATATAGAAGGAAGGAAGGAATGAATGAAGGAGGGAAGGTAGAAAGGAAGGAAGGGAGGAAGGGAGGAAGGGAGGAAGGGAGGAATAAGTAAGAAAGGAAAGAAGGAAGGAAGGAGCGAAGGAAGGAATGAGGAGGAAAGGACGAATGGAAAAAAGTAAGGATGAAATTAATAAAGGAAGGACAGAAGGAATGGAGAAAGGAGGGAGGGAGGGAAGGACGGAAGGATGGAATGGAGTAAAGAAGTAAAGAAGGAGGGATGGATTCAAGAAGGGATGAAAGAAAGGAAGGAGTAGAGGAAGGAAGGAGTGAAGGAATGTAGGAAACAGAGGATGAAGGATGAAAAGAAAGAAGAGTCACTTTATGCTCCTGTTGGTTCTTTGATTAGTCGTCACCACAGCAGACATAAAGAACGGCCACAACCCGGCAGCAGAAGAAAAGACGAGAGCAGAAGACACAACAGGCTCAACATGCAACGAGAAAACACACACACACAATGTTGACCCTCGAAACCACAAAGATACACAACATGAACTAATGTTAAAAACTAGGAGGTGATGTTGACACACACCAGAAGACGAAGGACAGTTTTCTTTACACCAGATAAAACCCAGAGTAAGAAGTGGACAAGCAACATCTCCCAGCGGCAACTCCAACACAACACAACTACACAACGTGTGAGGTGGACACGACAGAGTTTAGTGACGACACACAAACGAGGACGTGAGGCATCACAGCGGAACCTTTATTAGTTTGATCTGAAGACATGGAAACACAAAGCTGACACGGTGAGGAAGAGGGCACAGATCAGCACAGGAAGGAAACCGATACCAACTCCCACACAGACCAGGAAAAGTCCCAGAAACAAACAGAGAGGAGTCCGTGTAGCGTCGCCGTGAGGTTCTCAACTTCTCCTGACGTGGCGTCGAGGTTAAAACAACAGAAACGAGGTGTAGCTACTGAAGCAGGCGTGAATGTGAGAGTCTGTGGAGCTGCAGCGTGTTTTACGAAGCAAAGCTTTCTACATGAAGAGCGTGATGCACAAACTAAAGCACAGCACATAGCAAAGATTCTGTTGGACAGATCATAACAAAATGAGAATAGTCGTCTTTAAAGAGTAACTCGACATCAGGCAGGAAAACAGGGGTTCTGAACTCTGCTGTGTTGTATCTGTGAGTCCTGCACCGGGTCAGGGCTCCAGTACCCGACGGGTTAAATATATTTGTATTAATTCACAGGTACGGGTAGAAATTAAATAAAAGCATGAGGGCAGCAGGTGAGAACTCAAGTTTGTTTTTCTGGAGAAATTAAAATGATGCTTGTAAAAACTTGTGTGTTTAATCCCAGGTCGGGGAGTGGGTCATGTGTTCAGGGGTTCTGGACTTGATGTGGAGATATTAGTGGGTCATTGGTCGGGTCCGGAGCTTTGTGGGTGCAGGACTCTGCTGGACGTCACAGCACTGACTGACCTGAGGTACACCTCTACATCACTGCAGCAAGGTGAGAAGTTAAACCACCAGAGGTCAGTGAAAACAAGGTGCTGAGTTACTCTTTAAATCAAATCATTTAGCCTCAAAAACTTGGATAAAGAAGCTAAGATTTAGTCTCTTACGATAACAGATGATACATTTTACTGAAGACGTCTAAAAATGAGATTGTGAACAAGAACCCTTCATGTTCTGACTTTTGTTGAACTGTTTAAAAATGTTTGTGGAGAATTCTAACATCAACTTCATCCTCATAATATGTTATGGAGGTGAGTGAATGTCTTTGGATGATGTTTCTCCTTCAGCTCCCTCTCTGGCCCCACAGAATGGTGGTGGGGCAGAGGGGCTCCTTCACGAGGGCAGGAAGGCTAAACAGAGCTAAAGGACCAGTGGCGTCAGGGCTGGAGCAGGTAGAGGGCTGTCTGCCGTGCTCCCTGGGTCTCCGGGGTCTTACCTCGCTGCTGGGCTGCTGTGCTGTGCAGCGGTGACAGGCGCAGGCCGGCGTCCCCGCAGATAGGTTCTACCTCTGTGGGCGTTTGTGGCGGCGCTTGTGGCCTGTCTGCCGGTGCCGGTGCTCGAACCTCCCTGGACTGTGAAAATCCTCCCCATGTTGCGTGACTGCCCGCCTGTTGACCCTCCAGAGGTGGACCCGCCTCCTCCAGATGAGGTGCCTGCTCCAGATGAGGTGCCTGCTCCAGATGAGGAGCCTGCTCCAGATGTGGGCCTCCCAGGGGTGGATTCTCTCCTCGATGTTGGCTCTCCAGCGGGAGCCAGCACCTCGGGGCCCTGCTGGCTCGGTGCAGGTGCCTGACACGCCCTGTGGCAGTCGGCCCGGGTCATGAAGTTGTTGCTGTTGCCGTGGCAGCTGCCGTACCAGAAGTGCACACACTTGGAGGTGATGACGTCGAAGTAGTAGCGTGAGATCCAGCTGCTGCAGGAGCCGGCAGCACGAGGCAGGGAGCAGATGGAGCGCTCGACTGCAACAAAGAAGAAGAGCAGGCTCCAGATTAAAGTTAGTTTGAGATTCGAATGTTCTATTGATTTTATTTCATTGCATTCATTTGCTGATTCTGCTTAGTTTTTAGATTATACTGTTACTGCTGACCTCAGGACTTAGTTTGATTCCCTCTCATGTACCTCATGTTTTGGAATGACAATAAATCTTCTTGAATCTTGAATCTATTAATCACTTTATCTCAAGGAGGGTTTGACTTGTGTAACAGCAAAGTGCGGTTAATGAAGAGAGACTAAACTTAAAACTTTTATTTTACTTACAATCTTTTATCGTCTGGATCTGAGCTGTTCATTATTTAACTTTTTTAAAAGCACATTTTCACTTTCGACATAATACCTACATTTTCTTGACAGTTCTCTTGTGCCACAGGTTTGTTTCAATCAAGTAAGTCAACTCCTTCACCAAAGACAGACTTGAGTCTGGTGGTCTAGAGATTAACCGTGAACAGCAATGTCTCCGGGTCGTGTCCAGTTAGAATCAGAATCTGGTTTTATTGTCAAGCAGGTTTCCACAGAGAAGGAATTTGCTGTTGTGTATGTGTGCAAGTATAAATATAAAAAATATAGAAATTCGAAACAAAATTCAATATAAAATATATTATAAGCACCAGGGGAGGAACTGGGCAATAAATTGTAAGTAAACACCAGGAACCTTTGTTTTCAGGTGATTCCCTGTCCTCTCTATCTTTCCTTCATCTTTCTAAAAAGCCCCAAAATCCCAATAACATAATATTTGATTCATTCATTGAAACAGACTAAAAAGCAGATGTTGTGTTCCTTACTGTGGTTGGGTGGGTTGGGGCAGCCCTCCCCGTTGGGTCCCCCTGCAGGTGAGGTGCGGTCGTAGCAGCACCCGTAGGTGGTGGTGCGACACTGCACTGCGTTCTCAGTGGGGAGGGAAGGAGCAGTCTGTGGGAAACACATCATCACTCGATCTTATTCTGATCAAACAATAACCCCGGTATCTCTTTTTATCAAACTGTGAATTTACTCACAGTGGGTGCAAGGGCCACAAACTCCACGCAGCCCTCCTTGTTGGGGCCCTGAGCGGCCGTCACGCCATCTCGGCAGCAGCCGTAACTGTCACACAGGAGAAGAAGAGAGCAAGTTAAAATAAAACAGTTTGTACTGAAGGTACTGACGAAAAATAACAACTGTGACATTTCTAAACAAAGCCATTTACACAAGCGTGGATGCAGTGAAATATATGTAAAAGGAGCTAAAGACCTCGGATCAGACTCCATGAATAACCTCCACCACAGTGCAATGACAGGTTGGAGGCAGGTACCTGGTGTGAAAGCAGGACGGCTGGACAGGAGTGGGAGCTGCGGCCTGAGGGCAGCCCAGACCCTGAGGGCCTCCAGCTGAGGTGCGTCCGTCCGGGCAGCAGCCGTAATGCGACTGGCTGCAGTGGAGGGCAGGGGCGGAGCTGTGAGGGTCGTGGACCGCGTTCGTCTGGGTCGGGTCCGTCTCTGGCCTGCGGACTGAGAATTCACACGTTGTACATGCTCATGTGTTTTGACTAGACAGGAAGAAGAACTTCACACGTACATCAGCTTTTCACAATACAGTCTGAAGCTATTGTGCTGGAGGCCACACAGCGACGAGGCCGAAACACAAAGGAAACTGAACAGGAACACGCCGAAACCAAAAACACTTCAACGACCTATTAGTGTTTGGAAAGATGGAGCAGAGAACGATGGAGAATCCACTGGGACGACGAGGACAAGCATCCAGAGGACACAATCGCACAGGAAGTGGAGGCACGCAAGACGTCAAACTTGCAAATTCCTGAAGACTGGGACAGCACTGGGTTCTGAAAAATGCCAGAACATGCCAGAGACACCACAGCCAGCACTCGCACACTTCAGTGCCTCGGAAGTATTTTAATCAGGCCGACAATGGCCGTTGACCCCTGAAAACATGTCAATGAGGCCTGGATAATTAGTGCTGGGACAGGGGCTGGATGGGGACGGGGCGGGGGCATGGAGGAGGAGGGCGAGGGGTTCAGGGGGAACTGGAGGGTAGAAATGATCAGGGCGCCGTCACACCTACATTTAATTTCCTTCGGTCCGAACCGTGATGAGAAGAAAGCTTTACTTTTTTAGAAAAATGATCGGATTGCATTTGCAGAAATAACTTTGGCCACTAGGTGTCTCTCAATCAAAACAGTAACAAAAGACCTAACACATGACGCAGCGTGGGATCATGGGAGTTGTTGTCTTCACCATGATCCTCTGGGTTCCCCTCGGTTCCCCTGAGCGTTTAAACTTTACAGGACGAGCGATAGTCACCAGTTCATCACAGGATCTAAATCAGTTTATACTCAAAACATTCTGTGAACTCACTAACGGATGAATTAAACCGTTTCCATGAACTCAACTCTACCAACCAGACAAACACGGACACTGACCTGTTGCGTGATCCGGAGCGTACGGCTGGAAGACAGTCTGAGTGTTGTCATGTCCTCGTGGGTCCTGGACGCTGGGGACAACTACATGAAAAGATAGAGAACAAACACGTGTTCAGTTTAACATGTGGATGAATTATCTTGATACAGCGATGTGTTCATCTTTGGGTTCTTTTTTAGATTTTCTTCAAGGAGATTCTGGAGGGGAAAGGTCCTCAACATCTTTCCTAATGATGCAGCGGGTGGAGCGAAGTTGTGAGATGAAGTTTTAACTTTTCTTTTTCAGGAGTTACAGAGTGATGGTTGGAAGCAGGTGATGCACAGACTGACCCTGTGGACTGTAGCAGGGCTGCCTGTTGCAGCGCTCCACTGTGGTGGGTTTGGGGTGGGGGTTACACCGACCCACAGGGTACAGGTTCCTCTCTCGGTCCGAGCAGATCACCTGGCGTTCTCGAGAGCCGGAGCCACAGCTCTTTGAACACTGGGGGGGGGGGATGACAGTAGCAGAATTGGTGTGACAGGGGAAAAAAGACTCCACGAGAAGTGATGACTTGATGTTTCACATTCAGCAGCACAGTAACTGCGCCGCATTGTTTGTGCTCATCCGACTCACCAGGCCCCACTCGCCAACGTGCCAGCTGATCTGTTTCAGGCAGGCGGCCATCTCACAGGGCTGGACGGCGGTTGGACGGAGCAACGTGCTGCAGGATGTCTCCTCCAGCCTCATCCCACCTGACCCCATGCAGGTCACCTCTCTGGTCTGCTCCCCCGAACCGCAGGTCACAGAGCACTACACAGCAACACAGGTGTTACCTCACATGTGACACATTATCTTGTCGTTGCTGCATCATGAAAAACAAAGCGGTCCACTCACCACACTCCAGGTGGTCACCTGATACTCGGTACACTTGTGCATGTTGCAGGTCTGCAGAGGCGGAGGTGCCTCGGTGTAGGCGGCGCAAACGGCATCCTCCACCACGCGGGGCCCTGAGGCATCGTGGGAGATGCACTGCACACTGCGAACCTGGGAGCCTCCACCACAGGTGACCGAGCAGGTGTTCCACTCCCCGGTTTTCCAGCTGGGAAACCCGACAGGAGGGAGGAGGGACAGAAGTCAGGGGGTTGTACTGGTGCAGATTCAGGAGGTGGTGGAAAGTGTTTCATTCCAAAATCGGAAAAATATGTGTCCAGCTTCCTCTAAGATCTAAAATTGGTGCTTGAATTCTGTTTTCTGACGGGTGAATATTTCAATGCAAAACATGAGAATTTAATTCTAAATTTTTTGAGGAATCTCCATGAGGGGAGACACTTATTTATTAAAATCTCACTCAGTGTCACATGGGAAGTTTTTGACTTGAAAAACTAAAATTTAAGTTTACATCAGAAGATTATTTTCATTATCATTTTATCTGTGATAAATCAAACATTAGTGAAAACTCTCATCACTATTCACCAGGGCCTAAAGTGACGACCTGAAATAGTTGAAATAGTTTTGTCCAATCAACAATTAAAAACTCAAAGATATTCATATTTCAAATGCACATTTGAGAAGCAGGAACAAGTTCAAAATGAATAAAATTGTATTTGTGTTAGTCCAAAACAAACATTATCACTTTAAATAGTAGGTAAAGACTGTACAAATCTAGAGAGACACACAACAGAACCCACAACGATCAAGCACGCAAAAACGTGGAGGAGCCTCCAGCAGAGCCAGACTGAGTGTGGGCGGCCGTCTGCCTCCACGGAACAAGTCAAGTGATCGATTATCAGATTTTATGTTCACTCTCGAATTATTCATTTCAGATGTGAATTTGTGTCTTTGAATGAAACCCTTCAATTGTAGAGGTTTACAAAAGGATGCATCGTTTTAACCACCGACCACATGATTGTGTTAAAAACAACACAATCCTTTTGTCGAGTGAAAGAAAACCAGCAGCTCCGAGCTGAAAGACATTTAAAGAGTATGTGTGCTACTAATTGCTAAAAGCAGCGCTTACGAGAAAGCATTCTCCAAATTTAGCTCACACATGCATCTCAAAAATGTGAACACGTTCTGTTTCTGGTCTTCCCTGCAGCATTTCTTTAAATTGAGCGACAACGAGGGCTCGGTTTAGCTTCGCCCGAGTTTTATTAACGTCTCAGGTTTCTGAGCGGCAGCAGCATCAAAGGAAAGAAGCAGGAAATACCAGAGTCTCTGAGTGAAGCAACGGCTAATTACCACCACATCACTGCTGCTGCTGCTGCGTCACATTCATATGCACACACTCCCCGACACCCTGCACGGTGACCTTTGACCTACGAACCCCTCACTGCACATCAGCTACACTAACGGACAGGGACAGAGTTTTACAGTGCAGCTACCAGGCAGCAGCCCAGCTCAGAGATCAGGTACAGGGGCCACACGGTGGGAGGCTGCAGAGGGAGGAGGCCTTTAGTGGAAAATCTGGGTTCAAATCACTGTTCGGTCTCTGAAGAGGGAGAGACGTTCAAATCAAATGTGTCCAGGATCAATGACGGCCATTGAAAAGATCTCTGAGCTCGACAGTTGCCCCTCGCCTTCGTTCTTCTTCTTCGAGGAACAGGCTCAATGCTAAACTAAATGCTAAACACAGAGTCAAACACATCTGAAGGGGGAGAGTGTGTGACATTGATTTCACGTGTGAATTGTTAATTTTACGATCTTGGCACTTTTTTTTAGGCCTCTAGCCGAAGGATATTTCATTTTCCGGCTGTCAATCTGAAGGGCAGAATGGATTTTAACTATGCAACTATGTGAAGACTGAGATCTCCCCCTGTGTTTGCAGTCACCTACAACTAACACTACGACCGCAGACCCTGAGTTACCTGAATACATGGGCTCTGGGTCTTTGTGAGGATCTCCACAACTGTGGTGGATACAGGTACGCCATCCTTTCAGACAGTCACAACACACCAACAAGTCAAGAACCGCTCGGGACAGTTACATGCCAACAATCTGCACATTTCATCAGTGGACACTCACCTGTGGACTTCGGGGCACGGGTGTGGGTTGCATGTGCGGTTGGTCTGAGGCCTCGGCAGAGATGCGCAGAGATAATCGGGGTAGGACTCGTTGTCGATGGTGCAGAAGACCAAGCGAGACTGGTAGCCTAGTGACGAGAAAGGTGGAGTTGATTCGTCTCCCGAGAAGCAGGATTGCGAAGCTTCAGTCGAGAGAAATGTACGAGGAAATCGAACCTGATCCACACTCTCTGCTGCAGGCGGACCACGAGCCAAAGCTCCAGTAGTAGCCCTCTCTGGAGCGTCCGTTGGGAAGGTAGAACTCGTACTCCACCCCGGCGTTTGGCTCCTGGCTGATCAGCTGAGGGAGGAGGGTTGTACACAAAGACCAATCAGGAATGACCATGGGTTCAGATTCACGATCCTCAGAGGACGAACCCTTCTGTTGTTGTACTCCCCCTGATACCAGACCAAAAGGAATCTCATATCCACTGTGTGTGATCTCACCTCAACCACCAGGGGTTCAGTGGTGGGGCCGCGGCCGATGATGGTCTCAGGGACGTTGTCGCCCTCAGCTCCTCGCTGGTAGTACAGCATGGTGCCCGCGATGGGTGTTGCCCTGGAGAACTCAATCACCCAGTGGCCGTTGAGGTAGTACTCACCGCGCAGGTTCTTGATCGCTGACCACGCAGAAGAAGTTCAACATTAAAACAATGTCTGATGAAGGAAAACTGTTTGTTTCTCTGTGGATCAGTTTTGTAGAAAGTAAAAGACTTTTACCGAGGTAGTTGCGTGAAGCCACCGTCTCTCTGATGCTGATGGTGGTCGCTCCGACTGGGATGATGAACATCTGGTTGTAGCCTGAGATGAAAATGAGACACAACTCTTCACAGATAGAAACGACTAAGAACTAAAAACTAAAAAATAGAAAAATAGAAATCTTAAATATTCAATATGTGCTACAGTGACAAAAACGTTTTAAGCACAGATACATTTTATTGATAAAATTATTATAAATTGACAATTATATGATGGATGCAGGCCAGTAAAACAATAATATATTGATGACAAAACTGTGAAAGGAGATTGTCAGACCTGATAATAATATATACATGTTTTTAAGCTTATATACACAAAATACACCAAGATGGCGAGATGACTGACGCACAAATAAGATGTCAGATCTTCCTGGAGAAGGAAATAATTGTGCGTGTGTCTGTGTTCATGTTGTGCGTCGTACCGTTGGGCAGGTCTCGCACAGCGAAGCTGTTCTTGACCTGGCGGCAGGACTGTCCGTTGCCCCCACACTGCAGACAGGGGTCCTCCTGCTGAGGAGACTCCAACATGTTGTCACAGCCCAGACGCTGCAGAAGAAATGATATATTTATATGTTATGAGGAAATAGCATGATAACAACATTAGTTTAGAATAATAAACACATCTCAACTATGTGAAGCTTCATTTTAAACCTCAAACTTGAATTTTAGAACCTGGTTAGAGTTTAAAGTTTTGTCTCTGACCTGATTTAACACAAATAAAATGTTTGTGGCTGTTCAGTGTTTCGGTGAACGTGTAAATCCTTATTTAATGTCTGAAAACGACTGATCCTACACGGCCCACCTTACAGACGCCGTCCACACAAACGTCCCTCCGTCCTGGGTGACAGGGCGTCCCGTCGACCACAGCGCTGCGGTGACGGTAGAAGAAGTTCTCTCCTCTCGGCATGCAGTTCAGCTCACAGGGGTTCTCAGCTGTCAGAGAGAGGATGGAACATCTGTTCATTTATGAGGAACCGTGACATTATTTGTGTATCATGCCCAGTGTTCCCACAGCAGCCCAACCCATCCACTCCACTGTGTTTCTGACCTCCATAATACGGGAGCCACTTGTACAGTTTCCCCTGGAAGTTCGTCCCATCGAACTGGGAGCACTGCTCCTCGCGGAAATCCTTGGATCCCTCCGGACAGTCCTGAGGGGAAGAGTGGGAGGAGGTCAAAGGTCAGTGAAGCAGAAAAGACTTCAGCTTAAAGTAAAACCTCAGATAAACAGAGCTCGTCAAACCTAATACACCTGGTTTGTTCAATGAGAGAAGATGTTTACAGATGATACGCTGATTCTAAAATGACGACGAGTTTTATACTGAGACACGTTGAAGACAAACTGCTTTGAGTTGTGTTGGAGTTGTGTTTGCTCACCTGGATGTTGCAGGAGCGGTACGACTTGTCTGGTCCAACACAGTTGTGTCCTCCATCCGCCCTGCGTGTGGAAAATGAAGCGTGAAGATGAGACACGATTGGCTGACGTTTGCATGAATTAACCCTGATGCAGGTTTTTGACTTTTATCTCCTTACAACAGGGGTTTTAGTAAGTTTCAGACAGAGGCTGAAAAGAGGTTTTATTATTATTGTGTGTTCATGTGAAAGCAAACCTCTCCTGTATATGTTTGTTTATGTATACATGTATGAACTTCACACCTCACGCAGGATTCATGTAAACGTTTGAATTATCGAGCTTAAACTGAGATTATGTCAATATAATAACTAACTTCATCGGCTCTGTAAAAACCATCTTGAGTATTTTCTGACTAGTGTTGCATTTAAACTTTACGGGTCATCACTGTTACACAGCGGCAGTTAATGAGTAGGTGAGGCGGCAGAGCACATGTTGCAAATACAAACTGTCTGGGAGTTCAGAAATAACCCGTTTCAGCTCTGACATTAAGTGGCATTCCTCTTTAATCTGTGCCTGTAAAGAAACTGACTCCTCAGCACAGCAGGAGCCCGAACAGCAACACTGCTGAACCCAAACATCTGCGCACATGTTCGGCTCTGAGCCTTGAAACGGCAGATTGTTTTGCCACCTTCCCTTCAAGCCGTGCTGATAACTCATGATTAAGTCCTCCCCAGAAGTCCCTGCCCTTCAGCCTGGAAAACAAACCTCCTGTCAACGCGCCAGATCCGAAACTAAAACATGTCCCGACAGTCGTTCACAACTTCTGAAATGGAAAATAAAACATTTGGAGCATTTCTATTTCCACACATCAGGAAGGTGGAGAAATGGGCAGATATGTCAGTGAGTGATTGTAGCCCTCAGCAGATGATATGACAAACTCGCTTGATGTGAGTCACTTGGATCAAGGTCAGGTAATCTCATACTTAGGGGAATATCTGGGGAAATGGGAGTTCCTGTAAAGCAAACAATGATTCAACCTGTCAATCATATTCGGAGGTGTAATCAGGGGCAGACGAGGTAGGAGGAGGCAGGACGTCCCGAAAATTATTAATCATTGGAGGAGAAGAGGAGAAACAGACTCGGGAACAGACGTCTGACTCACTGACAAGCTGCAGGAACATGTTGACAACCTGCAGCATCAAATACAGCCTCTGTTCTGCTTCCATCACAACAAGGTTTCACATGTGTCAGGAGGAAAAACAACATTTTGCCTTCACGTAAACGCGTCAAAATATCAAACAAGGTGAATCAGAAAAGTGTTTGGACACGTTAGAGAAGCATCTTCATCGACATGTTCTATCTGGCGGTCGTCTGTCTTCCAACTAAAAGTCAAAACTCTTCTTTTCGTATTCCAAGTAGTTGTTGAGGCACAGCTACACGTCTGCCGAGCATTTTACAGACAGAGTTATAGTTTAGAAGCGTTTCCCAACCTTTGTGGCGTCTGTTTTCCTTTTAACATCAGAAGGTTCATTCAGGAGTTCAACTATAGCAGCAGAGCTTCAGATTTATATTGTGACCTTTCGGAGAGGCCTGAACTAGGAAACTGGAAACTACTGGACTGTACTGAACTGAAGCTGTTAAAACTACAGCTTCATTTCAAGTAGCTACGATAAAAAACCTTTCTTATTTAGCCAGATGTGTGAGAATCATGTCAGACCAAACTCAAAATGGACAGAAACCATCTTTAATCAAATCTTACTTTAAAAATAACTCTAACACAACAAAGTAAAACCATGAAGTGTTGATTTAAAATAAAAAGGGAGGCAGATAAAAAACGTTCCCCATCTCATCTGATCCCCTGCAGCCGCCGACAGGCAACACCCAGGGAAGCGGAGCCCTTTAAAGAGCCGCTCCCTCCACGTCCATGTGACTTCAAGGCATTCTTTCACAATCAAGATACCGTCTGTGCCCCTGAACCTCACAATTAGCTTTATTCAGACAGGAAAAGAGTGTGTGTGTGTGTGTGTGTGTGTGTGTGTGTGTGAAGCCTCACAACGAGCCGGCTCTGTCACACAGGGTCTGGCTGTGTGTTACACGTGTGCAGACATGTTGGTGTGTATATGCAGATGAAGTCAGATAAAAAACTTCACCTGAGTGTGATACAGCGTCTGGTTCTCATGGTCACTCCGCTGCCACAGCTGCGACTGCATTCTCCATAAGGCGCCCACGTGTCCCAGTGATCCACACTGGGCACCTGAGTACACAACAGCAGGTTAGACACACAAAAGCTAAGCTGAGCTGTAAAGTTGTTTTTCTTTGCTTCAAAGATCAAGAATTAAGTAAAAAAGAAACAAGACTGGAAGCTACACAACGAAATATGAATGGATCTGGAAGTGATTTATTATGTTATGACCTCGGCCAAGGATGTTGTGTTTTGTGGTTTTAACTCAAATGTGGCCTTTATGTTAAAGTATTTGATTCACATTAAACAAATTTCCATTTTTAATATGAAAACTTTCACTGTTTTTGTTCATCTACAGTATCGAAAACAACATCACCACTAAAATGACACATTTCTAGATTTGTTTATTTGAATTATTGGTTCCGGGAGCGTTTCACTTGTCTGAAAAATCAAAAATAAATTTTTGTAAGAGCAGTTGTGTCCTTTTTTCAAACAAGTGAGTCTTCTGCATTATTCCTGTAACTGTAATCATTCCATAAACATGATAGTTTTACATTTCATGGGCTTTACACCAGGCCTAAGGCTAATTTAGGATAATTGATTTTTCTCACAATTATTTTCTCGATTAATTACTATTAACGTGGATTTCTAAAACATCAGAAAAGATTACATAAGGAGAGTTTTACATTTTCACTGGATCAATCGATAATTTGAATAATCGCTGGATCTCTACGCTGCACCTGAAATACTGTGAAAACTGCAGGGACTTGAAAGAGAGAAAGGAAAGTGTTAATTCTATTTTAAAGAAGTGAACGTATAAAGAGATTGACAGCTTTCATTATGGTTTATTAGTGTGTGTTGATTGTATTTGGGAATTTACCATGAGAGCTGGAGCCAGGAGCAGCTGGAGGATCACCAGAGGCAGCAGCATCTTCATTGTTCCCTGGGAGAGAAACACCCAGAGGATCCAGAGTTAGTCACTGTGACTAATAGAGGTTATTACACATTGAGCAACTTTTTCGGAAACAAGCCAGGGCAACGAGAGGGGAGACAATAAAGGAAGTGAGGCACAGGCCAACATGAACAAAGAAGATCTACGAGGGCAGAAAGAGACGGCAGGAGGTCGGAAAACAAAACAAAACAAAACAAAACAAAATAAAAAAAGGAATCTGCTGTGGTTTTGGCCGAGAGGCTGTAAACATCTGCATTTCCTCAAACATTTCCAAGTCTATAAATCAATGTGTAGTGATGGTTTATAATAGATCTTTGAGCATCAAGCTGAACGTGACTGATGCAGCAGCTTGTTTCTGTGGTTTGGTTTGAAGCCACCGACCACAGCAGATGATCTGCAGCTGGATCTGCATCTGTCGCTCTGGTTACAGTGAAGTCTGATGAAAACCTTGAATGTCGAAGACGTCAACGTCTGCATTGATGCATTCAACCACAACACGGCGCTGGTTTCAGGTTTACAAGGTTTCAGCAAAGAACAGATAAAGCTTCTAAAGAATATTCTTGATCCACAGAGGAGCAAGTTATCGAATATTCAGGCAACAGAAAATAATCTGCAACAGTTGTGATAGTTAAAATTTTCTCAGTTGAGGTTTAGGCAAAAATGTCGTGAGATGATCCCGTTTAATCTAAGTTTACTGATATTGAACGAACTCTGCACTTCCTTGATCCCTTAACGATACACGAGCCAAGTGTGAAGCTGAAGAGATGAACTGCTCTCGAGACACATGAGACACAGACGGACAAACAGACAGAGATTTCTTATTAGACAGACGCTGGTTTTATTAGTCAACCTGAACAGTTTGTCCACTATTTTCTATCATTTTTAGACAAAATAATAAATCTATGAATTGATAATAAGTGTTTCCAGCAGCCTTAAATCAATCCAGAACCTGCACATTGTTTTCTCTGCTATCTTCTCACTTAATTGCTTAACTGACCTAAAAATGGCTCTTTTGTTGCATGTGGAGCGGCTGTTTGTTTATTTATTTTTTTCAGGGCAAATGGGGGGTTTCCTGCAGGGGTGGGGGTCGGGGGGTCGGGGGGGGTTGGTGGAGGGGTGGAGGGGGGGTGGCTGAAGCTGCCAAACTACCTCTGACCCGTCAGCCATGGCCACCGAATGCCCCCACCGCCCGCAGCCGTGAAACAGCGAACAGAGGGGTGGTTATGTCAGAGGGGAGAGACGACAGGCAGTCAGCATGTCTGATGTGAAGAGCCCCAAACTGAGCAACCTGCTGGAGTCATCTCCCCTGACTGGGTGGTGCTGGTGGTGGTGGTGGTAATCTGAGACCGTGCAGGAAGACCCCCTGGTGAGCTGCCCCACGGATTATTTTCATTCCCAATCAAACTGCTGACTGTTTTTCCCATTCATCCTCTGTCTTTATAGATTATAAAATGTCAGAAATAAGTGTAACATCCCAAAGTTATTCAATTTACAATCAAGCAGCGACGAGCTCTAAAAGAATGGAAACCTTCGAGAGGCTGAAACCAGTGAATGTTTGTTTAGGACTTTAAATGATCCATTAAATGCAAAACTGGTTTTAATGTCATTCAAATGAATCAATTAACTGACCCAACTATTTCTGCAACAGCCTAAATGAGTGGTGACCTAAAATGTCCCAGTGATAAACATTAGGGAATCCGTTGTTCTGATCAGACGAAACTCTTCAAATTAAGTTTCCCTGAAATGAAAACTGCTTCCTGCTGAACTCCCAGCTGCAGGATGTCACAATAAAACATCTTCTTTTAATGCAGAGTCACACAGACACAGCAAAAAGGGTCAGGGACCAAGTCTTTCTGTTTGATAAATGACTCCCAGCAACAAATCAGTTCCCAAAATCAACAGAAAATCTGATCCATCACTGATCCTCTTCTGAAACCAAACCAAACTCTGGATCTCGAGCCAATTAACCCCCTGATGTGTTTAGAATATTCCCAGTGAGCGTTTTTCTGCGTCGCCTGTAACTTGTGATCGCTCCACCTCACAAAGCCTTTAGCCTCGGGCTGTGTACAAACCTCTATCCAACCAAATTAACAATTATTCATCAGTCAGCCGGGGCAAGCAGCGTCTTGTGTCCTGTGTGCATGTGTGTGTGAGGCGTGTCTGCACCAGGCACCTGGTCAATGTGGGACATAAGCATCAACAATAATACTGAAATGAATTCATAATAACAGCTCGTGTATTTAAATAGATTCAATCATTTCTGCGATATCATACAAATCCTATCAAGTGTTGTTATTGTGTTTTCTGTGGAATACTCATCTTTTAAATATTCATATGATACATTGAAAATTAGATTTAACCCCCTATGTCTTTTTACTGTTGATCTACAACATTAAAGTCTCTTTCAGAATAAAACTGTCTTTGTTTAATCTCCTCTTGTGGGAAAAGAAAGTCCCAAAAACTGAACATTTCCTTCCACTTTCCGTCTAATAAATGAAATGTGAGATACTTTAGAAGCTTTATTCGCCTGTAGGTGAAATCATAGTCCTGCTCACCCTGTTCAGATGCGGGTTCTTCAGAGTCCCTGAGCTCTGGTGGTTCGGGTCCTTGCGCTGGAAGCTGCTGGTGTCTCTCCGGAGCTGGGACCTGGAAGACGCGGTGTCCTGGTGAATGAGGAGGTTTATCCTGCTGCTGCTCCTCTGTCTCTGTCTCTGTGTCTCTCTCTCTCTCTCTGTCCCACAGGAAACCGACCAGGAGAAGAGAAAGTCCTGCTGGTTAAATCTCCTCCGCTGCGTCACCGCCGCGCTTTTCAACCAACGCGCACGCGGCGCAATTACAGCCCCCTCCTGGCGCACATGGAGAGCTTTTACGCGCACTCTGTAATTTCCCACTGTACAAATAACAGCCTGTTGTTGCGCGTGTTCGTTCGGTGCACGGTCCCCCCGACGAGCATGTTCCAGATGAGGGTCTTGAAAAGTTGATTCCCACTTTGCAGAAACCAGCAGTACAAACCCTCCGTGTAATACCAGGGTGCGCTGATCCACAGTCAGTCACTAATGTGAAGGGTTATTATGCTCAGAGGGAAATGTTCCTTAAAGAGAACTGGATGTTCACTGGGAGGTTTGTTGACAGATTTTAAATCTGCTTTTTCTTTTTGCTGACGTTAAAACCACAGGGCAAAGTATAGAAATCACCATATGTACAATCCATATGGAGGATTGTGTGAATATCTCAGTGATATTTCACTGTTTTTACCTTTTATCAACACATGTATGTTTTTCATTTGCATTTTGCCTCATCTCCTGTTGTTTTTAACTTGCTGTATAAATAAATCTGTATCAACTTGACCTGATATTGTATAATATAAAGGAATATTTCATGTTATGGACAATACAAGAACAAAAAACACTTTCTAATGATTTAAAAAAAGAAGTATGTTCACCAGGTGGAACATTGAGGACAAAAAGATTCAGAATCACGAGAACTATTTCTGACATTTTAACAGATTTTCAAACATTGTCTGTTTGTACATAGTAAAATCTATAATATTGATGTTTGAATTAAAGGGTGGAGGAACCTCTTCAAGGGGCTGAGGCGACATCAAAATGTTTGTATTGGTTAATATCAATAATTATCACGATTCCTTTTTAGTGTAAAGATTGATTTTTTGCTCCTGATTGACGGTTGTGGTTTTAAACTCGTCTTTACAAACTCTTGATAAACAGCAAAAACATTTTACAAATATGAATATAGCAGTTATGAGTTCTGCCTCCCATCAATATACATTGAACCTTGGTTAAATTGATATCGATGAAAACTCTATTTCGATAATTATTGATATAGTCTTGTTTTCCCGTCCCTAAACTACTTCTTCTTAAGAGGGGGGGTTTAATGTTTCTGTGGACTGCAGCTGTTTGCTGAGGTGTCTGGCGTCAGATGATGATGATGATGATGATGATGATGATGATGATGATGATGATGATACTCGATGCTAGTTGAGTATTAATAGTCCAAACAACTCTAACAGATCTTCACCTAAGCTAGTTGTTCCATAGCAAAGACATGGAATTCTCTCTGGTATCAAATGGACAATATAGGCTAATTGGTTAAGTATGTTGTTTTGTCATAGGCCTGTTAGTTGAGGTGTCTGACGTCAAATGGTGATGATGATGATGCTCACTGCTGGTTTTAGCCAAAACAACTCGCTAAAAGAGATCCTCCATCTTTGTTTTTTCCTGTATCTTGAAACTTGTCAGTGATCTGCTCCTTCTGCTGTTGGCCGTTAGCTCGCCCGCCATTAATCCAGTCAACATCACATTGTCCCTGTCGCGATGTGTTTCTTGTTAAAGATTAATAATAGATCATTAACTTTATCCAAGCATATTTATCTAGTAACTCATCCACCTCTGCTGCTTGTTTCAGGATGAAATGACGTTTGACTTTGGACTTTTTCCATCTGTGACAGTGTCTCCTCAAACTTTAACTTTAACTTCAACTACAAAAATAACCGTTTATCTCGAAAAAGCGCGACACCTTCTGACCTGACAAAACTTTAGCTACAATTCAGGACCATAAAATCCTGAATCATATTTCACAGCAATCTATTCAATAGTTAATTGAATGAATTAACATTTCAACAAAGAAAATCTCATCCATATAAAACACAAAGTCAGTGGGACTCATCCTCTGAGGACTATGAATATCTGCACAAAATAATAAAACTATGTGAAGTTTGAGGTCCACATTCTTCTGGAGCCCAAACATTACAATAGAGGTTAAAAACTCACACACACACACAAAGAAAACTAAAACAGTCCCTGAAGCCGATGTTTAATTTTCTCTTGTCAATAATTCAAAAGACTAATCTTGATTTAAACAAAAGTCCCTGAGAAGAGTTTGACTATTTAATTGCTATATCACGTTGAACATGTTCTGATTGCAGGAAAACGATGGACAGAAGTGATTATTTTCGGGTTTTAAAGAGGAAACCACCACTGCCGCTTCCAAAGCTGTGTTTAAACATATATGGTTCCCGTCTTTTCGAGCCCTCCCCTCTCCTCTCTTCTGTGTTTGGGGGGGGTTGAGGTTTTTCAGAACGTGCCAATGACATCTAAAAACAAACACCCAGAACTGCTGATATTATGTAATTGTGGGCTCATGTAAAAATACATCAGGGTGTAATGTGCACTTGTGTTGACTTTGAGTCTGGGAGTCATTCAGAGTGTGGAAGCCGCCGGAGCATCGTGGCGGGCTCCAGACTTTTCACACGCATCATTCACCAAACAGACAAAACAACGTTAACACGTTTGTTTGTCTACAACTTTAAGTTTAACCGAATGACTCACATGAGCATAAATATGACATAACATAACATAACACATGTGTACAGGTAACCACGACCTCTGTGTCCACTCGGCGTCGTGCCAGGAGAAACTCGACATAATCCCAGTGGACCATCAACCAGAAATGAAGCTTCCACCTCCATTTCCAGCTCAACCTTTTCATTGAGAACGTACATTTTTGCCATCTGGGATATGTATAGCTCCAAAATAGTATATAATGTACATCTGGAGCAGTATAATCCAGCTGTGGTTTGAAGCACATGTACAGTTTTTTAACAACGTATGTTTTCTGTACAGTACACGAGGATCCTATAAAGAGACATGTGATGCTGAGAGTAAAAGCGTCGCACAGTAAAAATACACTGGTGCATGTGAAAGTCCTGAATTAATGTTTCTAATGTAAAAAGGACTTAAGTATTTATATCTAAAAGTAAAAGTATTACCATAGCAGAGACGTGACCCCTGTGAGTGTTTTATTACATATTATATTATTATTGTTGATGAATCCATTTGTAAGCAGGATTTAACATTTTCTAAGTTTCTAAGAAAAATGTAAATTATACTGATGGCCCATGTGGTAAATGATGAATATCTCCCGAATGGCACAACACAAATTCACACCACCTTTGGTTTACATGCGTTATGGCTGTGTTGTGGCCCAGATGTGGCGAACTGCCCAGGTGCCGTCATTCCATGAGCCAGATGTGGGATGTGATCCGATCAAATGCTCCAGAACAGCTGCTGAATTGGCCTCCATCACTTTCATTTGACATCAAACTCTTGTTTTAAACAAGAGAATATTGAAAGGACCCTGGGGGCCCAGGACAAAGTGACCCCTCCTCTCATTTCAATGAACAAACTCTGAAATTATGAGGCTTTTGGCAGAAAGTCAGTGACATGGGGTCTCAATCATAGAATTTAAGGAAACATGGTTCTGCCTTTCATTTTCAAATGTGTCTTTGTCTGTAACCAAATCTGAAAGACGTTAAATTCTGGGTTCACGTCCCCACGCCCTGCAGGAGGAGACCATGTGTTGTTGGTGACCCAGTTTTCCTTCATGACAGAGGTGCTGCCCCTCGTTTTCTATAAAGTAAAACCCACACAGATTTGAGAAAGCATTCAGTTTCAATAAGCTTTTTTAATTCGGGTTTCAGGGTCAATAAAACCCGGTTAAACCCCACGTGTAGTTCTAATGGTCTCAACATGTCTTATAAACACCACAGGGAGAAATTACAGAGAACACGATGAACAAAGAACATCTTCAACTCTGGTGATTTTCACTTTCAGACATTTGAACAACAAGATGGACGACATGGCCTCTCCCACAAAGTGAAGCCAAAGCATCTTTATCGCCCCCTGGTGGCTGGCTGAAGTATAGTTAACACCCTCCTACGTCTGCTGTGAAAAAGGCCCATGGACTGAGACCCAGTGCGGTGGGAGGCACCTTGGAGCTTCACACCTCACAAGGTCGACGGCCTGGAGGGATAATCAGGTATTTTTAGCACCTTGACTTCTACAAAGTACAAAAATATGTGACCACCCACTTCTTCTGCTCAGCGAACAACTAAAAGTAGCATCCAGTGGCTGCTATCAAATAAAATCTTTACAGGTTTTACAGCCCGGCTTCCAGGCATGTTGTTGTTTTAATTATAGAAACCAAATGAGCACAATTTCTTTATGTGAAATCTTCACCCCCTTTTCGAAACCCCCCTTTTCAGACGGATTCCACACTTTCCACATTTCTCCGAGACCTCCAGGATTCCTGCTCGTTAAGCCGTGGATTTAAAAAGAGCCCTACACCACAGGAGGTTAACATTCAAATTACTAAACTTTATGTACACACATGGAGACAAAAAACACACCCTTTCTATACGTTACAGAGAACAGCTCGGTTTAGCTTCCATTCCCTCCCAGTCTTTACACGTCTTCAACTTTTATCATCTGCAAAACCAGGTCCCCTCCACCTGCTCCCCTGTGGCCTTCAGAGATGGCGGCTGAGCTTCTGCGCCTGCCTCTCCTTTGCATTAAAGGCATATTTCGTGTCCTGTAGCTGGTCTATGACCTCCTTGGCCTCCTTCATCTCCGCGGCGAGCTGGTTGTACTTCTCCACCAGCTCCTGGTTCTCCCGGCGGAGCTCCACCACCAGCTGGCTCAGCTCCTCGCTCTGCTTCCCACAGTGAAGCTTCAGCTGCTCCATCTCGGAGAGCGTCTCCTCCATGCGCTTCACCAGGCTCTCCAGCTGGTCCTTGGACATCCTCTTTGGCAGTTTCTCTTTCCTTCTGTCCGAGCTGCGTCTCCTTTCTCCTGTGATGTTGAGCGTCTGTGCTTGTTTCCTGTCTGGAGCGATTATTTAAGTCTAATCCTCAATTCCTCACATCTCTCACATGGAGCAGACGTCCCTCCCTGCGAAGTAATCCCTTTAGCAGAGCTATCCTGGGAAACCTCCAACGCACACAGGTGTGACACACGTCGTCTCCTGCATAAATCCACACCATACGGAGGATGACAGTGATTGACAGCTGACCTCAGATCACTCTGTAGTCTCATCAAGTTGTCAGCAAATAAGCTTAAAGATCTACAAAGTAATACGACATCTGATCTAACGTCTCAAACGAAACAGAGACAGAGGATTCACACTTCTGTCGATGGGAGTTCTTCAGTATTTGGGAAAAACAGGTTTGATGTGTTAATCTTATCTGGGAAAAGCTGCCAAACAGTTTCAAGAGCAACATAATCTGAGCAGAGCAGGTGTCTGGAGCCGATGCAGCAGAGGCCTTATGGAATTAGCTCTGTGGTCGTTGGCCACCTGAGCTGCAGGACTCACATGCCAGGATGAGGCCTTCCTGAGGGCCTCAGTCTGAGGCTAAGCATCCTGGGTAAACTGCCACACTGTTCCACTGTCCCTGCCAGCGAGCACGGCCTTAACAGTCTCCATGGTGACAGCTAATGCATCCAGCGCTCCGGGCGGCGTGCCAAACGCGCCCCGTCAGCCAGTTGGCATCGGGGGACGGCGAGCGCGGGATGCCAGTGGATCAGCATGCAGAGGAATTTTCACATTGTTCCCACCGTCTGCAGAGATGCTCTGCGTCAATTCCGGGGCCGGTTCGCTCAGTGGAAATCTGTGCAGATGAAGCGTGAGAGACGAGAGCGTTTTGTCATTGTGTGAAATTATGAAACAGTGTTGGGCTTGACCTTTGACCTCCTGAGCAGAGGGGGACAATAACAACAGGAAACAGTTTAACAACGTCACTGAGCTTTATCTGCTGTTTTGTGCTTTATATCTAGTTCGCAGAGGAGAAGTTCGAGCACTTACTCAAGTTCAGTAATCAAGTATTAAATATAATTGATATTTAAATATGATGTTATAACCTGACATAAAACAGATAAACAACTTCAACATTACGATTCTCAACCAGCGTGAAGATGCTTAAACGACAAATACATATGAATTGGAAAGACATGACAGAGAATTCAGGAATTTGGAAGAGCATTATCGATGTCTCCTGTTTCCCAGCAGCTTATCATTCTACGAGTGATTTAATAACAGTGCTCCTGTGATTTAATCCTGCACTTAAAGATGGATTTATGAGATACAGAATAAAAAAAAAGGAATGGACAAAACTGAAACAAAAGGGAAGTCAAGATAACCTGAGTTTTAAGGATAAAAAAAAAGTGTCCCAGTACTTTGACGCTATTAAAATATTTAGCACAGATGTATGTTTTTGTATTTTTGATCATTTCCATTGTGTAATTCATTAACTGTTGATCTCTCTGAGCAGATGATTGAAGATTAATCCCGTCTGTCATCATGGATCTATCAGCTGATTGATAATAATGTGGATGTAGAAACCATTTGAAACGTTTTGATTTAACAAAGATGGAAACTTGGTCCATCTAAGTTAATCTAAAGGACGGGAGACAGTGAGAAGGGATCGGGCTCCAGCTTCACCCCTGACCCTTGATAAGTGGTACAGATAAAGGATGGATGAACAGTGTGGGGGGGGGGGGGGGGGGGGGGGGGGGGGGGGACTCTGCTCTCAAAGCATCTAACGCAGCCATAACACAGCCGACCACAAGCACAGTCACTACTTGTCACGGAAGATGAAACCAAAAACCAAAACCAAGACTATGATTTCACACATAACCACTGTAAGTGCTGCAGTGCACGACACTGGGAAAAACACATTTGGTGTGTGGGTGTGCAACAATAAACAAAAAAGGAACTATTTTAAGTTTTATTGTTTATTAAAAAAAGAACAAAATCAGAATTGAATAACCTTGCATAACACACATATGCATGTGAAGGACAGAAGAAAAAAAAAAAAAAAAGAGCCAGTCACCCGACATATTCCCCGACAACAAGTAGGAGGAAACAAATGTTATTTCTTTTCTCGGCAAACACGAGACTCGAGTCCAACATCAGACGAGCGACCGGTGCAGCTCGTCTTCACTCCGCAGCTCAGCCTCATCTCGTGTACGAGACGCCGCAGGTTCATACACATCTCAATGTTTCATACCAGAACATTACTTTCTTACTTTTTTGGTTTTTCCATTTGATTAAAACGGTCAATTAGGATCATATTTTCCTAAATGTTCCTCAAATTCATGTATCAAATTGAGCTACATCTATTGCTCCCTCATTTGTTTTTCAATATTTCTTTCACAATTTTTGTCCCATTTTGCGTCCCTGCTAACATCCACCCCCCCCCCCCCGTTTCAAAAAGTACAAAATGTCTCTTCTGCATATCTTGAAAAAACGATGTCTGTGTATAGATGAAATGATTTAATTTGATGTAGCATAGTTCGAGACAGCACCAGGCGAGCGTCATGACGGCGGCTGTAGCCTCAAGGTTCAGAGGTTGTGACCAGATGATCACAGGTTACAATCCCTGGACGTGTTTAAATAAAAAACAAATGACATCTCAGTCAGGGTAGAGAATGAAAAGCACATTTCTGTCCCACAATAACGACGACGACGACTACGACTACCGAAATGCCCTTGAGCAAGGCACTGAACCGCCAACTGCTCCAGCAGAACTGCTCAGTGGCCCACAGCACATGGCTAACATGGCAGGCAGGTCTCAGGTGTGAGTGTGTGTGTGAACTTTACTTCCTATGCAGGCTGTGAATTCAAAAAGTGATTTAAGGTCAGAGTTAAGGTCAGAGAATACGGTGAAATCAGCTTCAGTGTCACAACAACACTCAAATTTCTGGATTTACATTTTTTTCACCACCACTTTCCCACATGCGAAAGATCCTCATGTTCAAAACATCCTGTTCAGTGCAAATCTTTCTGGGTGCAAGTCGCTCGGGCGTCAGAGCTTTAGTTTGTGTCTAGAGTGAAGAAAAGGGTCTTAACCATTCTGAACAGCGGTGAGGAAAGCACGCTCCGGTGACGGACAGCTCACACGGAATCAAACTACACATTTACCAACCGATCTACAACACCTATCATTGTTGAGTGTCCATTGGTGTGATGAAGGCTTTTCAAATCTTCGGTTAATCACGGGGGGGGGGGGGGGGGGGGGGTCATGTAAACGGATTGGAGATGAGGAAGATGTTTACGGGAAGATTCGATCCAGAGAATCACCTCCTTCTGCTCAACAGCTACCGCGCCTAGGTGTCCATGAGCAAGGCACCTCCTGCTGAGCCCCAGCTAGAGTGGTTGTACTGGGAAGCTCCCAGATGTGTGTGTGTGTGAGAAGGTGAAGCAGGGCGCTGCAGGAAAAAGACGCAGACGAGCTCTTGAGAAGCTTCCCTGGATAAATAAAGGTAAAATCCTCTCACTAACTTTGTGCCTGAGACCGGTGATCGAGAGATGACGTCCCAAGTCGAGCCAGAAATGTCACTTCTTGGTTTAAAACAGACATAAAATATCTAAGAACAGCTGCTGTGGGGAAAACCCTCTCTTGGCGCCAGAAAGAAAGGCAGAGCAAAAACTACATGTGTCCCATCATCATGAGTTCTTAGGAGGGGACGTGGGGGCGGGAGGGGCCCCTGCATCATCCTTTGTTCCCCGGCTGTGAAGGGACCGCTCTCGTGTTGTTGGCCAGAGAGCTATGTAGGTGAGGGTTATCAGGCCAGCGTCCTGCTAAACGTAGAACTGGTGTAGCGCCAGCTTGTCCATGAAGGGCCGTACCAGGTTGTCGGTGGCAAAGTAGAAGACCAGGCCGAAGAAGATGGAGATGGGCAGAGCGGGGAGCGCCTTCTTGAAGATGGCGAGGAGGAGCAGGGTCAGACAGAGGCCCTGCAGACAGAATAAAACAGGAAATAACACAATGAGTGCTAGTGTACCAAACACCCTCAGCTCTGTTTACGGTTCACATAACGTGGGGTTGGATGTTGCGCTGAGAGACAGAGATGAGGTTGTGGGGACTTGACACCGAAATAAGCAGCTGTGGTCACTCACAATGAGGATGGCGACAAAGCAGGCGAGCGTGGTGTTCCAGTCGCCGCTGGCTGCGGCCGAGGCCTTTCCCACCAGCATGCTGTAGAAGATGAAGTCTCCGAGCCCGAGCTTGACGCCCCCTGAGAACACGGGACGACACCACATTCAGGGTGGAGTTAATTCAAAAACAAGAGTTGCTCCGGCCCCACGCCCTCCAACCCCTATAGAAATCTTTTTTCTCAGCTGTAATTACTGTACAAACGAGAGCGCCGACCCCGTACTTACTGAAGCTGTAGGTTAGAAAAGAGCGCCGGCCCTCAAATAGTACAGACATGAAACCTAGCAATTGCCATGAATAATCGTGTCCTAATCTGCTGCGACTAAAAACAGTCCACTGCCAGAAAACATGGAGTCGCATTCACAAACACCAATTTCACAGAAACGAGAAAACATAAATAACATTCTGGAAATGTTTAGTGTGTTTGGAGGGAACAGAGAGATGATGATCACACAGTGAGGAGGAGGCCGGCAGATCATCTGGGTGTGAACACAACTCAAATCTACAGTATTTAAAACCTAGAAACTAATATGTTAACATATTTAAGTCAGTTTATTGAATTTAGGCTTTTTAAGACCCTGTGGATAATCACATGGTTGAATCAACACTGTGCATCTGTGTTTGGATATAAACGGTTCTGCTGTCAGCACTCACTCTCCTCGTCGTCATCGTCAACAGGAGGACGCTCAGAGGGCATCTCCTGGACCTCCCGCCTGGTGTCGTCTGTGGACTGGAGCGGTCCCAGCTGGTGCTCCTGCTGGTTGACCCAGTTTGAAGTGAAGCCGCCGTCGTCCTGTGACGGGCTGGAGGGGCCGGGAGACGCCACGGCTGCAGACGAGTGTTATCAGTTAGACTAAACAACAATCGTGAGGAGAACATCCCCCCCCCCCCCCCCACTCACCTTCTTGAGGGACTTGTTGCGGCGAAGCTGCTTCTGTCGAGTTCCTCTTCGGCCCGTCTGTGTCGGCCATGTTGACGAGCCACACCATTGTAGCTGGGGAAGAAGAGAGCGAGTCAAACTGTCGGTTTAAGGTTTGTTTTACAAGAAGAGCCAAAGAGGAATAACACATGTTAAACAGCTTGTCTTGGATAGTCAGAGTCAGTCTTACAAGAATAGATGAGCGCTGGGAAGATGGGCTCGTTCCTCTCCTGAGCCGTCTCCACCAGGATCCTCAGGGGTCCTTTGGGACAGAGCACCGCTAACAGATCTGTGAGAGGAGAGAAGACAGAGGACACTTTGAAAAGCTGAGAACACATCAGCCGGACATCTGTGAGACCAGGAGGCCAAACTGGCTCTGACTGAGTGGAGAGCTGGTCTACAAGTAACGATGAGTGCATTTGACTCTACAATGAAGTTTGGAGTATTTGATTTAGCCACACAAAACAATTTCAACATACAAAATGACTAAGTGATTGTTATTTAATCGAAAACACCAATCTGCTACGGCAACTAAAGTCAATTAGCCACAATCATTATTGTCCACAACCCACTGTTTTGACCAATCAACTCTTCAGCAAGACAGAAGCTTAAGAGAAATTGGTCAAGCAGCTGATTTGAGTCCAACTTCCTTTCCTGGTAGATTGGTCTTTCATCACACATTTGCTTAACGCGTTTGGGCAAAGGCTTCAGGGCTTGACACACACGTGTTTACTTTCATCACACCACCTCTTTATTTCATTTACACATGCAGCTGGAAAGAAAAACAAATCCTTACAATAAATGAGATCCTACTGGAGTTGTTGCATTTTACTTTTTGATAAACTAGTCTTTGGTTCAGATGTTTTTGGTTTTTACGATTTTGAAAAGGCTAAAAAGTTGCTAAAAAGTTTATCTCTTTACTTGTGTTACAAAAAATGATTCTGTATTTTAGAAAGAAAGTCAGATTGCACATTTTGAGTTTTCCCTTTGTCTTCACGCACTAAAAGGAAGCAGATGACCGAACGCTGCAGCACAAAAACATCTTCAAGCAGTTGATTAAAGACGTATTTCTTCCTTAAAAGCACAAAGGTCAGAGCAAGGAGGAGAGGACAGGATTTACCGTAGACTGAGATGACAGCTAATATAAGCCAGGCGGTCCACTCTGGCAGGTACTTGATGAAAACCAGGGCCATGAGGGCGCTGATCATGATGAGGTAGGCCTGCTGAAGCCTCAGAGGTCCTTTCCAGTGAATGCAGATCATGCCCACCACTCCGAAGTTCCAAATGATTATCGCCAGGGTGAAATAGTCCATGGCCACATTGTAGGTCTTGAAAACCTCTCTGTTGGACAAAGCAGAGACAGGGTGAAAATACCTGGAGAGGCTCCATCGATCATCGTCAAGAAGTGACAACGTGACACGAGAATCTATGAAAGATCAAAGGCTCGGGGCGGGGGGCTTACTTGAGGTAGATGTAGGAGAAGAAGAAGAGCAGGAGGAGAGAGGAGAGGAAGAGCCAGCCTTGGATCACCTGTGGAGGAGAAGTCATGGGAATGTTTCAACTTGCAAAAATGTGCTTCTCGTGTTTGTTTTTAAAACTACCAAGACGACCAGGTGGGTGGCTCATTGTCCTGAAGTGCTCAGCCCCACCTGTCTGCTGCTCAGAGTGAGTGGCTTGAACCGGAGTTTAAACGGATTAAAGGTTTAAACCATTAAACATTAGACGAAACTCAAGCAGGTTATTTTAAACTTAATTTACATGATAAACCTCCACAGGAATGTGCAGCTTTACAGAAAGTGCTTCATAAACATTTTCTTCACTATTCTATTGGTTTCGGTGCAGAGCAACTCGCACACCTCTTCAACATCTAAATGTAATGCAGCCATTTTAACGGGAGCTGAAGTTGTACCTTGTAGCAGCGGTACTTGTATAACAGCACCAGCACCAGCGTCATCACGATGATCACAGTGATCATGATGGTGGCGTTCAGGATGGAGTTGAGCGCTCGCTGTCCCACCGTGTCGGTGTCTTCAGGAAACGGCGTGTAGATCCTGAGGGGGACATTTCAAAGAACGATGAAAAAAACTGTATTTGTCTGTAGCTGTTTTCACTGTGGTCGTTTAGATTCGAATGACTCTGGATAAGAGGTAAAGATATATAATGTTTTAAGATCTTATGCAATAACACTGATGTCCTGGTATTCAAACTATGTAGGACAGATACAGTCTATGTTGCATTAACTCCACCTAGTGGCGCTGCAGCTGTATTGTATTTTCATTACAACACCATGTGAGTATGGAACAAGTGCCACATTTTTTCCCAGCCTATCAGCATCCAGCATCACTTACAGTCTCTGTCCGTCATTCTGGGTGTAGAAGCTGACGGACTTGATGGTTGCCACGACAACCACCATGCAGAGGGTGACGGGAACGAACAGCATGATGACGTGTTTGGCCCCGTACTTCAAGGTCAACTCCTCGTCCTCGTCCTCCTCGCTCTCCATCACACGTGGGGGTCGAGCGGCGGGAGGTTGTCCGTTCTGCTCCGGCCCGCTGCCGTTGCCACCTGCACCGCCACCTGCACCGCCCCCTCCGCCGCCATCGCCGCCTCCCCCCTCAGCTCCTGAACTTCCCCTGGACCGCGCTCTGGTCACCGCGCCCTCTTGTGGCTGCTGGGCGGGTTCAGGAGGCGCACTGGACTCCTGTTGGTCCTGTGGATCGAGGGAGCCGTTCTTTAAGAGGAATTCATGCAATACTGGTGTAGTGACAGTTTAAAGGGTATTTCTATAATTATATAAACACATACAAAGCTAAATATATATATTTACAGATAATTATGAGAGTGTAGATTAAGCATAGCAAAAATAACACCAGGAATTTTTCAGAATCAACAAGATCAAGCCTGTTGACCAAGTATTTCCTCTAGGTGTGGTCCAATAACTACGAAGACTTCTGGGACGTCCTGATGGGCTGAGACAGTAAGATTCTTGTATTGTATCTGAACAAGAGCATAATTTTTACCCTCTGACAAGGAGGTGGCGTTCGTTTGGTTTGTCTGTCAGTTAGTCAGCAAGATGACGCAAAACTACCGGATGGATTTGGTTATGTTCAGGGTGCGGATCCGGATCAGGGCGCAGATCCAGGAATATTTTTGTTTTCACTTTCTTAAACTTAAAGATCTATTGGCTTTTTTTTCAACATTTGCATCCTCAGAGAATAATTCATTGATCTTGATGAAAATAATCAGGTGGTTTTTTTTGGGGGGGGGTGGATATTTTTGAGTGTGTGCAATTTGGTGCAACTGCAAATAAAAGTGTGGATCTAGTGAATTTAAATGTGGTTTCATGGGGGACTTCCAGTTTCAGCTGGAACAGTTTTTGTTGGCAGCTGCTTTCGGGTCGTCTGTGTTAGCGGATCAGAGCTCAACTGGCACATTTACACTCACTACACCAGTTCCCAGATAGCAACACTGCGCTCGTTCCCGCCCACCCCGAGGATCTGTTCAGTCAGGAACCGGATAAAGAGAAAATTCAAGGAGACTGTGTGACCTGAAACTCTCAGGGCCGGCAGGCGAGTCGAGACACGAAGCGATCTTTTCGGGTTCAGAGAAATGAAAACAGGAGGCATCTCTGGGGACTGATCGGACTAGTGAAAGCTGCCACAGCTCTGATAAACAGGCTGTTGTACAAAGTGACCTCACTGTGTGGTTTGCCGCATTGTAGCTCAGTGCTGGGAATAAGGCCAATGTTCGGAACAAGGGCACAACACACACGGACTACTTTACTGGATCAGTGTAAGTTGACCGTTTGTTGAGGTGCAGTGATTCTGTGACAGGAAAACAAAATGTGTTAAACGTCCTTTATAGCCTCATATTGACCTGAATGACCTATTTGAGACCCCCCCCCCACCACCACCACACACACACACACACACACAGATATTGTTGTACTGTACATACACAACTGTTATTGTGTAAACACAAAACAAGAATTGCTGAGCAGACTGTGACAGTAAAAGTACTTTGACCCCTTGAATGTACCAGAGGCCACACCTTTATTTAGTGAGAGCAGAGACAGAACTCTTACATTCATGCATCTACTTTGTTCTGACACCTTTCTCCTCCTTCTCACAACTTCATATATGAAAGAAGCCAAAGTAATTTAAGACGGGCTGACGGTGACGTGACACTGAAACACTTTGTTGCCAGGAACTGAACTGTGGGCTAATCATTACACAATGCACCGACGCTGAGAGCGCAACTGCGACATTTTCGCATACTCACCATATTGTTTTCAATATCCATTTCAATGTTGTTCACCATCGTTGGCTCGGCAGACACTTGTCCTCACATGCAAACCAAATTCTTGTGCCCTGATGAAAGAGAACAGAGGACAATATTCAGCTTATGGCCCCTGAAGAGGCCACAAATCAATTGAGTAAATAAAAAAACACATTACACTGATGTTGGATTCAGAAAAGAGCAGATTGGTGCTTTAATGTTTTAAGTCACAGTCTGTTTCAATTCCCAAAGATTCACTGTAATCGTTCCTGCTGTCTACACTGACTCTACAGAACTCACTCAGTCCTCATTCTCATCAAAAATACTTTTTAAAGACATGATCAAAAATTGTATGATCATTATTTTTATGTATTTTAACTTTTGATATTTGTAATGTAACGCATGTTTTAAATGTTTGATATTGGTATTGTAATGTACGTTTTAAATGTTTGATATTGGTATTGTGATGTACGTTTTAAATGTTTGATATTTGTGTGTATGTTTTAAATGTGGACCCCACTAAAAGTAGCTCTGTCTTAGGGTAGAGCTAATGGGGATCCTTCTAAATAAACAAATGATCAGGTTTTCAGTCTTGTATGTAAATGAATTAAATGGGTATTTCACAACCTCTTCTTCTGAATCATTAAATCCCTTCTTTGTGTTTCACAGTGTGTTCTCTTGCTGAGCTGCAGTGGAGAGAGACAGTGAAATCTGTACTAAAACACTGAATCTTTAGGAGACACCAGCCGTTCACCAGCCAACTCTTTAATTCTCTGGTCACTGGGGGGGGGATGAGGCTCGACAGTTTCTCTTGACACAGCGAGAACTTTCACGCCACAGGAAGCTAATAAGAAACCTAAGTTAATATGTAAGCCTGGTTATAGAAGAATACATCACAGGGACTAATTTAGTGAACACAAGTACATGTGAGCTGTGTGACATGAATCACACATGTTTTATTTCAGTAAAAGTGCTTCACTTCAAGTCCTTTGTTTATATTTTTAAGTTTGTAAAAGCACAAATGCATCATAAGCAAAATATATTTTAGGCATCAAAAGTAAGAGGAGTAATTCTGGAGAAAAAGTTGCACCTCTGGTAAATATATTATTAAACACCAGGGCTGGGTGATGTGGCCAAAAACTATATCAAGATATAACATTCACATCAGTCGATGTCGTTAATTATCACAACTGTTCATGAAACCAGCTTAAAGACAGAAGACACGGCTTTAACTCTTCTTTATGAGCAGAGTCATAAATCCGAGGTCAATCAATAATATGTTATACCTGCTGACACAATGAAGAAGCAATATATCAATTTAAACTGGACTTTTGTAATGATATTGTGATGATCATTGATAGTGTTTTATTGCCCCGCCCTGTTAGATACAATATTATTAGATCATCAACCAGGAAGGAAATGTGCAGCAGCTGCAGAATCAGGTGAACGACCTGAATTCTACATCTGCAATGAAACCAATAACCATGTGGTGCCTCCGATTTTAACCTGTGTGTGTGTGTGTGTTTCCTTTCCATCACAACATGTGAGCATTATATGAAGCTGGAGTATGAACCCATCATTTATAACAAAAAATATGAAAGCAACTTTGCAGCAAACCTGTGCTGCACTGAAACTACAAGTGTAAACTCTTTAACTGAGCAACATTCATTTCTGATTGTGCAATTTAATGGCTAATGTGAAATCAAGCCTCACACTGTATATATCATCATCCACACTCTATATATCCTCTTTACTGTACATATTATCAAACTGTATATATCATCACACTGTATATATCCTCCTCACACTGTATATATATCCTCATATTCTCTTTACACTGTGTTTATTACTAGTTATGATCCATGTAGGTTTCTATCCCGCAGGTTTACCGGTGACTCGCCTCTTTGCATCCTCACCTGTGTGACTCTACTTCTCCCCTGTGAGGATTAAACTGAGATAAACATATAATCAAAACCATGTATAAAGTAAAACAGTAACTATGACTACTAACCATAGCAATGAAATGAACCGTTAGACACCAACCTGTGGACTTCACATGTAACACGCGAACTCCGGCGGGGGACGTGACGTTCATGTGACCGAAGGGAAACCCGCGGCTAATTGGTAATTGATTGAACGAGCGAAGGTTTAATGAGACTTGACGCTAACGTGGTTTGTCAATTGGGGCTAACGCGAAGCTAACAGTTCCCACTGGGCTCCTCGTTCCTCGGGGCTGCGCCGCTGCAGCAGCTAGTTAGCTCACAGGGTCCTAACGGCACCGGGAGGCAGCGGCCGAGCTAGGTGGCTAATGCTACATGACTCACTCGGGGAACAGGGGGGAGAACTGGAGAAACCCGCCGGACAGAGAGGAGACGAACTCACCTGCTACAAGCTGAAGAGAAGCTGCTGGGTGTGAGTTGAGGGTTTGAAACCCGGGTGCTTTCCCCTCTTTGTTGTTCCTGTGTGTCCACTGAGCATCCGGGCGCCGCTGGAAACTACTTCCGGTTTCTGCTGTCGCACACCGGGGCGCGTTCACGGCCACGGCGCGTGTTTCACGTTTCTCTCGTTAACGATCCGGTGAAATAATTAATTCAACATCGTGACTCAGTTTTGATCTTTAAAGCAAAGAGGGACTGAAAACACATCTGTGAGGAAATAAAGTGTGGCCGTGCTGCGTTCAGGTGCTGCTGCTGGAGCGGGGGTACGGTGGCCGAGAGAGATCAACGCACTGCAAATTAAGGGAACACATGCAAATAGATAATAAGAAACGTGCAAATTAAGGGAACACATGCAAATAGATAATAAAAAACGTTCAAGTTAAGAGAACACATGCAAATAGATAATAAAAAACGTGCAAGTTAAGAGAACACAAGCAAATAGATAATAAAAAACGTGCAAGTTAAGAGAACACATGCAAATAGATAATAAAAAACGTTCTAATTAAGGGAACACGTGCAAATAGATAATAAAAAACGTTCAAGTTAAGAGAACACATGCAAATAGATAATAAAAAAACGTGCAAGTTAAGAGAACACATGCAAATAGTTAATAAAAAACGTGCAAATTAAGAAAACCACTTCCTCAATTTGAGGATAAACGTGCGGCAAAAACTAACAACACGTGCAAATGTAGAAACTGCAAAAAGTCACAACACATGCAAATACAGAACGAACATATTCAATTTCCACATAACTTTATTCCATAAGTTAAATGTGAAGGGTCACATTAATGAAGTGTTGAGATAGTGTGAATAAATCAAATATCTTAAAAGTGATTTAATTAAATATATGATGTGATTAATGTGTATATTAATATATAAGTTTAACATCATTCAATCAAGTCACTCTCTAGTTATTTGATTTATTCACTTTGACTCAACATGATAGAAAACACTTAATTAATGAGACATATTAGATTGAATTACAGCAGAGAGATCAGAATGAGGTCGACAAGATAATAAAGAATATACAAGAATAACAGAATAGAATAAAACATGATTAAATAAGTAATTCTGAGTGTGTACATCGTTTCACAGTTTGATTGGACATTGGGGGAGTGAACGCTGCTGATTGGAGGAAAAGCTCTTCTGTCCCATCCTGCCTCTGCTACTTGAACGCAGCGTCAGCCTTCCACTTCCTGGTTCAGAGGTCAACCCGCTGAGACGAGGAGCCCGAGAAAGATCCACGGAAACGACCTGAAACGACTCGAGAACATGGTCAGTGCGTGTTTACGGTTCGACGTTCACCCAGCAGAAGTTTGTCCGGTTCCGTGAAACGTGTTCGTCGAGTTCATCTCAGCGGGAGAAATGTTCGGTGACGACAGAAACGTCCCTGTTAGCATGAATGTAGCCGCGGCTCGAACCCGTCACTCGCACAAACACGAGAATCCAAACACTCCTGCGCCGCTTCCCGTCATTTATCTAGTTACTGAACACGTACTTGTGTTTATAGTGTAAAGAATAAAGTACTGTGGGGTAATATTGTACTGCAACTATCAATATTGACGTGTTGTTGTTGGTTGTTGTGGATTTAAAACCTCAAATTCCTGCGACTCGTGATTATTTTCACGTTTTTTGTGTTTGTTTGGTTTGTGAAATGTGAGAAAACAGTGATTAACCATTAATCATCCAGAGTTCAGGAGTTTACTGTGGTTTTAAAATGAGGGAAAGCAGCAAATTGTCACCTTCAAAAATCTAAAAGCATTAAATGTATAAATATAAAAGTATAATGTGTCCAGAAATGGAAATACATCAGAAATATACATGTTGTTCAGTGAGTACAGTACTTGTATACTTTATATTACTGTTCATATCCTTAAATTAGTGTTGGCTGATACATATACAGGAAGATTTAGCTCCAGGCTTCCATTTTTCGTTTAATGACAGACTGCAGACAACTAAAAACATTTATTAATAAATTCATCTTCCAATATCACTTTGTAGATAAATGATTTGAAAAAGTATTAAAGATGCTGTTTACAGTGACTGAGATTTGATGTCTTCAGTCTAAACTCGTCACACGACCAAGAAAAACAGCAAATCCTCACATTTAAAAGAGGGAAAACAGACAGTTGTGGACATTTCTGGTGTAAATTGAACAAAGTGATTTATTAATTAACCAAATGAAAGAAAATAAGACTATTTGCGATGATAATTCACTCATAACCTGCTGTTATTCCTGTCTCACATCTTTAACACCGTAACAATCGAAAGTCTGTACAACTGTGAATATGTAAATGTTGAGATGAATAGTTGAACCCCTGTCTAAACCTCATGTGTCTGGTTCTCCAGTCCCACACCATCCTGCTGGTGCAGCCCACCAAGAGGCCCGAGGGGAGGACGTACGCTGACTATGAGTCAGTCAACGAGTGTATGGAAGGTGAGCTGATGGACGGATCCTTCTTCTTCTTCTTCTTCAGAAACACTGTGAATCGTGTTGATATGCACCAGTTAAACACACATTCATACAACTCAGACTGTATCTTTTTAAAGTAGGAAAAATCCCATTTCACCACTTTCTTATTCTCATTGACACGTTATTGTCTTGACTGAAATACAATTATAGATGTTTAAGTTAAGGGGCTAACTAGATCGTAAAGAATTTAACTATAAGATAAGACTTGTTCTTGTGCCAGCTTGCTCTGAAACTACAGTACAGAACAATATAAAGTAAAATAATATACAGAAAAGATAAATAAAACACAGTCTAAAATATAAGTATTGTAATGATATATAATTAAGTGTATTAAGATAAACTAATACTGCAGTGAGTTGGGAGTAGTATGGGATACTGCAAATGATATTGCACACGATATTGATTTTAGAATTTTATATCTGGATTTTTTTAATCCAGATATAAGTACATTAATTGAGTATTTATCTGGCAGTGATCTTCTCTGATGTAGACGACTAACAGGTCCTCTCTCCTGCAGGTGTCTGTAAGATGTACGAGGAGCATTTAAAGAGGATGAACCCCAACAGTCCGTCGATAACGTACGACATCAGCCAGCTGTTCGACTTCATCGACGACCTGGCTGACCTCAGCTGTCTGGTGTAAGTTTGTGAGACTGGATTCAGTCCATTAAAGCTGCTGGTGATAAACCAGCCTGCAGGGGTCCTCCACATTGACTTAGAACACGTGAGCTGTTAAAACTAGTTCATGATTCGACTGATTCGTCAGGTGTCCAGCGAGACACACAGCGAACGGTAGATAAAGATGGACGACACATCTCCACTTCCTCCCTCTATCAGACATGAACCAAAAAATCCCCCACATACGAACGCTGCCATCTTTGATCGAGAGGTCCGGCCCATACATAGGCTCGACCAATCGTGAATCAGACTCAGCTGTCAATCATGATGCATCAAATTACTTGTTAAAACCAAAATGATGAGAAACACAAAAACTCGATCGAACATCAAACTAAAGTGAGAAAAACATAATGGGACGTGTACCTTGACTATTTAGTTTGGTCCGTGTCCCATCTGCTAACATGGAGGAGGTCTGGTTTATGACCTACACTGCAGACAGCCACCAGGGGGCGATTGCCAATCTATGATCTGAACACAGTATACAAGTACAAGTACAGCAGAGGAAGCTCACTGAGCCTGAAGCTGTGACGGTTCGTCTTTGTTGGCTTCTCGTGGGAGGTTCAGACCCCTGTGTGTACAACACTCTGCCATGGTGCCCTTTGGCTAAACACCATCTCAAGCAGCTGCTGTGGTGCTTCTCTCTCTCTCCGTCTGTGTAGCTGCACATAATGTCTGACCTCACAGAGAGGACAAGTCAGAGAGCTCATGTGGAAACGTGTCCCGTTAGATTCCGTGTTTTACGTCTTCTGTGCAGAGATTTGTCTTTTGAAAAAGTGAATACAGATGATTTCTGTGCCTCAGGTATCGAACCGACACGCAGACGTACCAGCCGTACAACAAGGACTGGATCAAGGAGAAGATCTACGTGCTGCTTCGCCGTCAGGCCCAGCAGGCGACCAAGTGAAGGAACGGCTGGAGAGTCCGGGAGAAGGGGGGGGGGGTGTGTAGGGGGGTTTAGTGTTATTTTTACTGTGTAACTTGTGTTGACAAAGTTTGACCGAACTTATTTTTGAAAATATTTTTTTTTTCTTCCTGGAGAGGAGGTGTATTTTCTATCTTAATGTTTGACTTATTAATAAAGATTTCATTTTAAATAAGTCTCGGAAGTTTATTTCTTTTTTTATCCTCAGCTTTTCCATCTTGTGTTGAACAATTTTCTGGCTCTTTCCTTTCATTTAGTTTTTCCTTCTTTTCAAATAAACACTTTTTTTTTGTTTTTTATTCCTTTGTTCTCATCTTTTCTTAATCTTCCACATTCTGGTGTCGACTGCAGAAAACTTTAAATGAATGATGACAGTTGTGCACATGTTTATGAACTTTTTATGTTCAATACAAGCAAATAAATCTCTATTAAATTTCTTTTAACATTAATATCTTTATGATGATGTAATTGTTCTTCCACTGGTTTACTTTCTTGTCTCTTTTTATTGTCTTGTTTTTCCTTCTGCCACTTCTCTTCTGTCTGATTTCAGAAAAGTGCATCTAAGAGTTTTTCTTTTTTAAGTGCCTGAATTTATTTCCCTGGATTTAAGAAACAGTTGGACCATGAGATTAAGATTAAAACCATGTCTTCTCTTCTTTTTTGGTTTGTGTTTTTGCTCTGTGATCATTTTTATTTGATTTCCCAGTCTGTTTCTCTTTACTGGTTTTATTTATCCCTCATGTCTTTGTGTTTTTCCCCATCTTCATCTCTTGTAAATGGGAATAAAACCGTGAAGATGTAATTCTCCCTCCTCCTTTTGGACACAGTCTGGAAATATTGATTTGACATTAAATTGATTTTGGTCTTTTTTTGAATGGAGACAAATGAAAATCAATACCCTCCATGTGGAAGAGCACGTGTATCACCGGGACGGAGGAGTTCCGCACTGGGTCGGCGCGGGGACATTTGACGCGTGTGCCGGCTGACGGGGCGCAGGAGGCGGCCACACTCCTCCTCTCCTCCTCCTCCTCCTCCTCGGTTGTAACCCAGTTCTTTTTTTTTTTTTTTGATTCCTCCACCTTTGTGTTGTGATCAGTGTGTTTCTCACACCCCCACCTACCCATCCTCTGCTCCCCTCCTCCTCCAGCCCACCCTGCCCCATCCTCCTCCTCCTCTTAGCATCTGAAAGGACCGCTGAGTGAGAATCGATGGCGCAGAGGCCCCGCTTGACAGGACAATAAACCACAAAGAAGGGGTGAGTTTTCTCTCCTCCTCCTCTCGGTTGTTGATTTTCTGCGGGATTTACTCTCGCGGCTCATCGGCGAAGGAGCCACTCGGTTGTGTGGAGCTGAAATTCAACACAAGGCACCTTTTGTTACCGAGATGTGGTTTTTACAGCCGCTGCCGCGCTCCCACCCTGAGACATGACATTATTCTCATTAGAAATAAACGGAGTCTGAGCAGCAGCGGCTCCGCGTCCTGCACCGTTTGGCACATTCATTTCACATGGACGCACATTCACCTTACGTAACCTGCAGATGCGTCGCTGGATGCTGTTGTTGCATGAGGCTCGGCTGCAGGTTTGCGTGAGGGTCGTGTGCGTGGATTTCATTGGGCGATGCGGAACCTGGAGGCTGATAATGCGGTGGTCGTGTTGTAAACAGAAATGTGTCAGAGAGGTTTGTCTCCTGTGTGTGTGTCTGTGTCTGTGTGTGTGTCTGTGTGTGTGTGTGTGTGGTACCTTACACCGGGCTCCAGCTTCTCCACATTGTGTGTTTTATCATCATCCAGCCATGAGGAGAGGAGCAGTCACCTCCCAGGAGCAGGGGGAGTCGTCTCTTCACAGCTGAGTCGCCTCTCATGTCTGTGAGAGACACAACAATAGCTTCCATTTTCCTCATCAGCCTCAGGCATAATCAATACATCCCAAAAAAAGAGAGAGATGATGATGATGATGATGATGATGATGATGCAATGATGGGAGACGTCCGCTCAGACATCTGCAACCGAACCACAGCAGAAACCCCACGAACCCCATAGTGATGTGATGTGTTCTGGCTTCTGCTAACCTCAAGTGACCTGATGACATGTGTGTGTGTGTGTGTGTGTCCTCTCGTCCAGCCTCTCCACAGTGAGGACGCAGCGATGCCCCACCACAGGGAGGAGGACCCGTCTCCGTCCCGCCGCCTCGGCCTGGCTCCCCGCCGCCTCCACGCACCGAAGCCCGGCCACGACTTCCCATGAGGCCTCCACCAGAACTCAGCTCGACCGCTCTGTATGGGGCCTCTCACATATGAAGTATGTTGTGGAGTGTGTGGGACCCCCCCCCCCGACCTGGGGTCAAAGCAGATGTGAGAGGTCACGAGACATTACTCTCCTCTCAATGTGCCTTTACCTCTCCAGGCCTCTAAAACCATTTAAAACACACTCTTGATGCCATAACCTTTATTTTAAAGGGTCACAAACCAAAAATGTTGGGGGACGAATCTTCAGTTGTGAACCTCAGCGTCAGCAGGTGTTTTCAGCCTTTTAATCAAACAGATGTTATGTTAAGGTTATTATGTGCATTCTACTATTTGATCTTTTCTATCTCAAACATTTAAGTAAAGATTTGTGTATGGATTTGATTAAAAAGATCAGTTCAGGGTTCCTCACATTATAATAAAAAGCAAAGAAATATACAGTATATATATATTCCAGGCTGTGACAGAACAGGGAGGCTTTCTTCAGTCTGATATGTATGAAGAGGAGGATCTTAAATTCAGGAAGAAACTGATTATCAGAACTCAAACATTATTTTAAAGATATTTCTCTGAGGGTGAGTAGAGACTTTAGAGACTCAGACTTGGAATCTACGGAGTAAAAAGTTACCTGGAGACGTATCGATGATGAAGATAACGACCGGTTGGAGTCATAAAAACAGAAATATGTGGAATAAGTTGCTTTTTACTCGCTGATTAAATCTCCTTTTATAAATATTTGCCCTCCTCTTCCCTTCAGTTGACATGGAGGATGAAGATGGGACTTGTCTACTTGATGTTTTGTGGTGAGTTTGGATTAAACACAAGTCTACAGATAATTAAATAGAAGTAAAATACATTGAAGGGAAAAGGTTTGTTTACATTTAAGTTTTTTCTCATTTTGCAACTTTCTTTGTCGTTTCACCAAATATTCATCTTCCTCTCCTCGTCTTCTCAGTGACCCCCAAGCCCTGAACGACTTCCTTCATGGGACCAATGAGGTAACAGACGTCGTCCAGAGAAAGAAATCGAAAGTTCATATGAAACGTTTGAGTTGAAACTATTTCTTGGCACATGTTCTTGTGGGAGATGTGGAGGAAAGACAGTTGTAGCGTAATACTGAATTCATGAAGTACGACTGTGCCCAACCCAAAATCGTGTGATTTCATCCCACCAGCTGCCGACTGAGGACCTGCTCATTAACTCCTCCTCTGGGGAGACCTCCCTCTTCGCAGACGCCCCGGTGAGTGTCTGGATCCGCCGCCGGCAGCGTCACAACAACCAACACTTTCCCCCACGAGGATTCGTTTTTCTCTGTGTCTGTGCCTGAAACTGCTTTTCCTGTTAACTCCTGCTAATCACACAATTCTCCCCTGCTTTCCACTCTGCTCCCCTCGCCCCGTCTCCCGCTGTCTCTCTCCCCCAGAGCCCCGTCTCTCTGCTGGGAGATGGCAGTGATTCCCCAGACACGCCTCCCCCCGGGTGCGTGGACCTGTCCTTCCTGGAGGAGGCTCTCCTGTCATCGCCGGAGGGTGAAGACCTGCAGGTGGTGCAGGGTGGGCAGCCTGTGGAGGGTGGATGTGAGGCGAAGAAGGGAGAAGTGCCGGAGGTGGAGGAGGCGGAGGTGGCGTGTGACATCCTGCAGCAGAGCCTGCAGGAGGCTGACATCACCGAGCAGACCATGGCTCTGGAGGCAGGTCTGGCCCATACCGGGGACAGTCTCTCCCTCTACTCACCTGCTCCTCTCCTCTCTCCTCCCACCGCACCATTCCTAACCAAGTCCGTGACCTTGCCCGTCACCCCGGCGTTGCCCAGAGACACCCAGGCAGCAGTGGAGCCTCCCCAGCCCTCGCTCCTGGCTGTCGGGCCTGGCTGCCCCTCTCTAAAACCGGCTGCACCGCCTCAGCTGATGGGGCTCCTGCCTGGAAACGTGTTCCCTGCTCCTTCTCCAGAGACCTCCTTCTCTCTGAGTCCCGCCCAGGCCTCCAGTATGATCATCCACAAGGCTGTTCCCAGTTTGACCAGTCGTCCTTTCATCACTCCGTCCCTGAGAGCCACAGCGGCAGCACCAGGGATTGTGCTGCAGAGGGCCCCTCTCCACATCCAGCCCAAGCTCCCCATCAGCATTCAGCCCAGACTGGTTCAAATTAGCCCCAAGCCTTCTGGGCATAAACCCACACCGGGTCTTACATTCGTCCCTGGGACTGGCTCACCAAATATTTTACTGTCCCAAACTCCAGGCCAAAAGCCCACAGGCCCACAGCCACAGCCCAGCCAGCAGCTCCCCAAACCAGTCAGCCTGCAGTTAGTCAACCAGGGCGGCTCCTTCGTGCTCCAGCCTCAGGGACTCTTCCAGGGCCAAAACCAGTTCCTTCTTCCAGGCCAGTCCCCCGTCACAATCTCCCAGCCTGCCAGTGGGGCTCGAACGCTGCTGACTCCCAGTCACCAGGGCCAATCGGCCACTGGGCAGCTCGTAGACGGCTCTCAGATCCTTACTGTGCCCCAGAGACAGCTGAACTTCAGCCCCGTCTTCACCACCCCCACAGGGCAGCTCGCGCTCCGCCAGGCCACGGTGCTTTCAGGACCCTTGCATCTACAGTCAGCACCCCCCACTGTCTTCCAGATGCCGGCACAGCTGGCTGGAGCCTACACTGCAGGGGGGCAGGGGCAGCGCGCCACCCTGGTCCACAGTCCCGCTCTTGGAAACCACATAACCTTGATCAACAGTTCGGGGGTGCTTTCCCCGGATCTCACTTCCATCTCGATCGTCAACGGGCCCTCGGTGGTTCAGGGGCTGCCTTTCGCTGCCCAGGCCCCGGCTCCTCAGGCGGGGGTGGCGGAGGGACAGCTCAGCCTCCAGCAGGCGTCTGTGGTGCTGCTGCCGGAGAGAACTGTTCAAGAGGAGAGGAGCCGCTCAGAGGAGACTTTCCACCAACTGCCGCAGGTGAGTCACCACCTCTGCATCAAGAGGAAACCCTCTATCGTGGCATGTTGGATTTGATAGTAGATTTACTGGACATATGTATGTCCTTGGGCAAGATACTGAACCAAAAGTGCTGCCCATAGATGCACTGTATGAATGTGTGACAGTAGAATGTTCTGTAAAGCACTTTGAGTGGTCGTGAAAACTAGAAAAGCACATAGACCTTTTCAAAATAGATCAGATATGCTGATGTCTCTTGTTAATGCAATGAATTAAATACCTGACGAACAGATGCGTCGTCAGATTAATGCACAAACCCTCTAAATCCAGTGCTGCTCATTGATTTGCCCACAATAACAACAACTACAACCATGAATAGTAAATGATTCTTTTAGATTTGAAAGATTCACACCAGGATATATTCTCTGTATGAACATTAATCTAAACGACTGCACTGGTGGTTTTCCAAAGTTTAAAACTCTGTAAAGGAACTTTTCAAATCAACGCACTTGAAGTTAACAAAATGATGGTGAACTTTTACAAACTCGTCTGCTATGGGTTAGTTGTCTTCCTGTACGTAAATGGACGCAATCTGCACTCGCTCTGAAATGTCACAATATGTATTTTGATGAGGACACGTGATGACCTGACTTTACACGACTTCATCAAAGTATACTGGTCTGTTTTAGAGTCTGATTTCTGCTGGTTTCAGTCCATCTAAATGTGGTTCCTCCCTCTGCAGCCCTATGGACACGTGCTCCAGCACATCTCCGTGCAGGCCCCCTCTGCAGGGCCGCAGGCCCCCTCTCCTCCTGTCATCACCGTCCTGCAGCCTCCTCCTGAACCACCTCTGGCCCCCAATCCAGCTGCAGAGATGCCCAAACTACTGATGCCTCCAGCGGACATGACCCAAGTAGTGGAGGAGGTGGCCCAGTCCATGAGCCAGAACCAGGCCTTTATGCAACATCTGCAACAGGTCAGAGATTCAGAAAGTTCGTGTTCTATGTAAAGGTAGTTTACAGTGTGTGTGTGTTTGTGTGACTGTGCTTCTCAGGTTTAGTAGTATTATTGACTATTAGTGGAATTATATTCTATTTATATGACCCTGCTTCTGCCAAAAGGTTGAAAAACAACTTGCACCTCCAATAAAACATATGTTGTTTGGGGCTGGATCAACAAAAATTCATCCTTTTCTCTTCATCTCCACCACAGCAAGCACTTAACTCTCCCATCACCTCTGATTTGCTGGTTGGAGCGCTGCCAGTGGTGCCGATGGAGACTCTCTCCTCCCCCGTGGCCAACGAGAGAGAGACCCAACCTCCGACCCACTCAGTCCCAGATCCGGACCCCCACAACGTGACGTCTGACCAGTGTGTGGAGGCTTCTCCGCTCAGCTCGGATCCTGAGGACACACCGCTGCTCTGCTCCTCCCCTCCCCACCTCCCTCAGGACACAGGGAGAACAGCAGCGTTCTCCCCTCCAGCTGGAGCTCAGATGACTCCGCCTGCACCTGAGAGGTCGGCTCCACAGCCCCTCATCGAGCCCCAAGCCCAGTACCAGGTCCCGCTTCAGCTCCAGGTCTCACAGGCCTTATTCATCCAGAACCAGGTGCAGCTCCAGTCGTCGGTTCCCCAGCCCCGGTCCTCGAGCCACACTCCAGCCCACAGCAGCTCCTCCTCCTCCCCTGTGCTGGTCAGCGTCCCGGTGCCTCAGCAGCAGCCTGATCCCGCAGCTGCTCGTCTCTCCAAAGGAGGAGACGACTCCGCTGTGCAACAGCAAACACAAAACAGTGAGTTTCAGCATAAAACCAACAGCTCAAAACCAGGACATTTTCTGTGGGATTCTAATCATCATCATCATCATCATCATCATCATCATCATCATCATCATCATCATCATCATCGTCACATCTGTCATCACTGTCACTTTATCAGAGCCGACAGCTGCCTTGGCCGTGGAGAGTAAAGCGTTTACTCTCGATGTCCATCTACGCTCTCCTGCAGCCCAGGATGTTCACGGGCCCCCGGCTCCCAGGGAGTGGGGCCCCGTCCAGACGAGCCAGCAGACAGGCACCAAGGTGGGAAATACATTTAATCAGGTCGAGTTCTGTAAAGAAATACAGTAATTTTTCTCTGAATTTTAATTTTAGCGATGGAAAAGACTCATATGAATCCAATTTTATATCAATTTGTATCATAATTATATCATACTATCAATATAATGTCAGAAAATAGTGAAAAGCTGATATATACTGATTGAGTTTAATCTTTAATCATATTATATCTCTTATGTTTTTAGTATTTAAGATTCTATATCAAATCTTCTCTGTGTTTAGCTGAATTTGCTCCAGAGAAATCCCTGTGTGATTATTCACCGTTAAACGCAGAACATTTAATATTAATGACTTGAAAATGTCTGCCTGTCTGCGTCTTGTGATCTGATCTGAAATGTGATGTGTGTGCCAGCTGGCAGTTTGTCTGGAGCAGCAGAGAGAGGACAGGATCACACCAGCAATACGCCGGCACAGGTAGGAGATGAAAGTCAACCTGAGATCCGTCCGTCCTCCCGTCCGTCCGTTATGTCTCCTGTTCGTCCTGTGAGGGTCGCAGGGGGAGCTGGAGACGATCCAAACCACCGTCATTCATAACGTCACAGAGGTTTAGAAAGAGAAACCTCTCAAACTCACCACAGTCCTTGTTTCCTGCCATGAATTTGAAATAGATGTCATGGAATAATTAGCTGGAACATGAGAATATGATAAGAAATATAAAGAATCAATGGCAGCTATCACATATGCATTTGAAGACACCTCAAGTATTTAAAGAAACATAAAAATACTCATCAAATACACATAATATCCAAATCGTAGTAATGTAAACTAAGATACCAAAATAAGAGGAATCTCAACACGTATCCAGACCATTTACTCCGATAGATTGGGGGGGACCTGTCTGTACTGCAGAGGTATAGAGACAGAGGTCAGTACATGTCAGTAGGTTGATATGAACCATACAAACCTACTGACATGAATCACATCATAATAACATGTAGAAGAAACTGAGGATTGATCCACTAACTAAAAACTTCCCATGAGTAGTCAGTAGGTAAATGTGTTTTTGTGAAATCCTGTTTGTTTACCAGTCGTGGTCCCCGGCTCGCTCAGTCTCCTCCCTGCATCCTTCAGGTTCCAGCAGCAGCTGTGCTCGGACCACGCAGAAGTTCAGCACCCGTTCACCGGCCCGGCCTTTTCCACGCTGAAGGACGCCGTCAGACGCCTGCTGCCGTACCACGCGTGTGCCGGTCACCTGCCGACCCAGAGCGACTTCGGTTTAGGTGAGTGAGGCTGTGGCTGGAGACGTGGAAACAAACGGGACGGCGGCTGGTAGAACAGTTTGAACCGGTTTTAACCTGCTGACACAGAAGACGTCTGGTTTCCACCTCGAATATACGATCATGTCCCTAAACAGAGAAACACAACCAGGTTAAATTGACTCATCAAAAATACATATAAAACACTGGTTGTCTATGGAAACACTTTGCATCTAAGTATTAATACTTTTTCACTTTGGAGAGTTTGGGTCTTATTTCACGTTTCTTTTCTTCCTACTTGCCAACAATAATAATCTTTAAATTTAATGGTCAACACAAATATAACTGAATGGCACAAATTAGAATGCATTCCTCCGCCTCTGCTCTTTACACCCTCGTAGTTAAATTGGTGAAAATGAATGAAAGTGATAAAGAACGTCTGGATCCACACCAGAATGTGATGGGTTCCTTCTTGGCCCATGTCCCGTCCCTCCAGCAGGATCCAGAGTTCAGTGCTCGTCTGAAAATCAGCTTCCAAAAACTCATATTGGTTTAAGATGACCAGGGTCACAGACTTTATACGAAGGCCACGGCAGTAATGAATGAATCCTGAGAGCTCTGTAATGTTTCAGTCTCACTTCAGGGTTTGATTATATCATTAACATGATAGTGATTAATGATGGATGATGGTTTCTCTCTCCTCAGTGGACCAGGAGTTTGACTCTGTGTCCGGTTTCCTGCTGAAACGCACCAAGGACATGATCAACAAATACAGGCAGCTACTGGTCAGAGAAACTCAGGTGAGACACGATGTTCACCTGTGTTCATACGATCAATCCCACATCAAAAATATCTAACGTTTCTCCACATTATCTGTAACAAAACTCAATAAAGTAGTGAGTTAAATGTAGAATAGTCTATAATTAACCTTTATTTTTAATGTCCAGATGTTTGTGTGATGGGGTTTGACTTGTTCTCCGCAGCAGGAGAGTCCCTCAGCGGAGATGGTGATGCTGGAGCGTCTCTTCCTTCAGGCCGAGCGATTCGCTTTAGCCGAGGACAGACGCAGAGCCCGCAGAGACCCAGGTCAGTGTCCCAGCAGGGGGTCCGTCATCTCCACCTACTTCATTACTGCTGCACTGTCTGTTTTCGATAAGAAAGGTGTTGGTTCAAATCCCAGCTCCTGAGACTCTGGACGTGGGGGGGGGGAGTGAATTACTAATTTAGCGGCGCCTCTGAGCGAAACACTTAACCTCCATAACTGCTCCAGAGCAGCTCCCAGGTGTGAAGGTGTAATTAAGCTGCGTCAAAGTGGAGCAAGGTCACGCTGAGAAAGAAAAGTGAGACGTGAGAAGTGAAGAGCTGATTAAAGCAGAACTGTTAATGTTAATTAAAGTTAGAGGAGGAGGGGGGGGGGGGGGGGGGGGGGGCTCTTGAAACTGCTGGACTCTGGGACTTATGAATAATAATAATAATAATAATGGGAATAAATTATAACCCAATAATTGATCAATTATTTGTAACTCATAGACAGTTTGCATTTATCAACACGGCTCCTAATGGGATTTCATCCTTAATCACTGCACAGATGTTACATATTCATTAAAAAACTAAAGATCACATACAAATTCCACAAATTCTCCTTCAATTTACTCTTAAGCAGCTTCAACGTCAAGTTAAAACAATTTTACTTGTTTTCTTCAACAGCATTTTTCATATGTTAAACACATTTCTCTCTAATTAAAAACACATATTTGATATATTTGGAAAGTTCAGCTAAAATTTCAAGTGTCGTTTCAACCAAATTCAGAATCACAAATAAAATCAAAAGAAGAGTAATGAGGTAAATTATTTAGAACTTGTGTAAATTGGGCAAACACGAGCAACTGGAAACCCAAACAATCTGCATGTCTAGAATAAAACCTGAGTAAAGATCCAGACCTGATGCTGTGGAACCTCTGACTTCACTTGTTTCCTCCAGAGTCGTTCATGATGGCCTTGACTACATCAGCGTCTTCCCCTCATGAAGCCCCCCCCTCCGGCCCCTCCCACCCGCTCTCCTCCGGCAGCCCCTCCTCCCCCCCGGCCTGGACCAGACTCTCTGACCGGCCCCCGGGCCTGAAGACGTACCGCTCCAGCTCCCGCGGCGCCCTCAGACTCACCATCAAGCAGGAGTCGGGCTCCCGCAAGGTGGTCCACAACTCGGCCTGCGACCCCGGACTCAAGAGGGACCACACGGGGCAGCTGACCAACGGCGGTGGAGCCGTGAACGAACGCCACTGTCAGCAGGCGCCCAACGGAGCAGCCCCCCGCCCCCAGCACGAGGAGGAGGTCGTCAACGGGGCTCTGCAGAGCGACACTGCACAGGAAGTCCCACAGACTGCACCCAATCCCAAAATAAAAGCCCCACATCCTCTTTCTATGCCAGAGCCACAGGCGGCTTGCTTCGAGTTGCCTCCCAGAGATGTCAGTGCCCCAAAACTGAAATGTTACAGGCTGGAGGCGACGCCTCAGCCGGAGCCGCGGCTGAGTCCGCCGCCTCCGCCCCTCCAAGAGGACAACATGCTCAGCGAACATCTACAGAGCGCCATCGACAGCATCCTGGAGCTGCAGCGCCTGCAGGGCCCCTCTGCAGCCCCGACCAGGGCCCCGTCAGGGCCGCCCCTGGACCAGGCTGTCACCAGCATCCTGGAGGGACACCTGTGAGGTAACGTGTCCTGACAGACGTCCACAAACATCCGTCTGAGGCGGGACAAAGGGAAGTGCACTCGTCTGTTCCCCAGAACCGAAAGATATTTTGATTCTGGGTTTCAGATTTTACTTTAAAAGGAACTGATTGTTTTAAAGAAAGAGGGAGGAGGAAAAAAACTACAGAGGCACTATGAAGAGATGCAGACAGCAGCACTATCTACAGCCGGACAGATGTTAGATACTTCATTTTGATGTACGTTTGTGGAAAAAAATCTATTTGAATAGGAGCTATATTGTTTCAGTGGTAGTTAAGTCATCCAGAGGTTTACGACACTGGTGTAACCTTCATCAGCATATAGTATATAAGTAATAGTGAGGCTAACGGAAACGTGGAGTAGACTGAGATTATTCAATAGTTTTTTATAAGATTTCTTTCAGAAAAAAATGTGGTTTCTTTTGCATAGTGCCAAGCTTCCAGGGTATTTATTTTGATAATCTGTGCCAACTGTGTTTTCAGATGAGTTGCATTGAGAAAGGCAGCGTGTGTGTGTGTGTGAGACAAGTGTGTGTGTGTGTGTGTGTGTGTGTCCACATTTGGGAATAATTTGCGTGGATGTAAAGTGTGTGTGAAACATAGCATCCTGCGACGGGACGCTACACGAGAATCCCGCAGGCTCCATCGTCTCGGCTTAACGAATGAAACTCCAAAGAATCTGTGACTTGCTACATCCTGAATACACCAGCAAACGTCCATGTTGTGTCTCTTCCCACAAACTGGAGTGTGTCTTTGTCCGAGCAGAAAGAACCCGAGGGAGCACAGGACGGAAAAAAGAAAGAGAGAGAGTTACAGGCAGTCGTTGTTTCTTCTTCTTTTCTTTCGGACCCGTGCCGTCGATCACGCTCGAGTCTGACTGTGAAATAGTTTTGTGTGTGTTCAGAGACAAGAGTCGTCTCCCATTCTGTGTGTATTTACATGCAAGCAATAATGAGTTGGGGTTGTTTGGAGCAGGGGTGGTGCAGTGAAGAGGAGGGAGAGGAGGAAGAGGAGGGAGAGGAGGGAGAGGAGGGAGATCTTTGCCTGTTTTGCTTATCGTCGTCATAGGACAAAAAAAAGAAAAGAGGAATGAATGAAGCTTATTTCATCATCGACGCCCGTGTAGTTTAGAAGTTGTGTTTCTAACATGTTTTAAGGGCTCGATGGTCACTTAGCGGCGAGATGACCATGAAACAAAACGTCCAGTTCGCGAGAGAAAAGCTGTTTTTCCTCGACACTGTACAGAACCTGAGCCTCTGCATCATCAAACAGCCTTTGACCAAAAAAACTAGAGGAATCATCCGCTTTCACGTTCCCACATTTCCAGGTTTCCCCTTTCTTCATGAGTTATTGGTCCGTAGCCCGCTGAGCGAAGCCGAAGATTTAAGTTCACGCAGCCGTTCTGGAGCAATATGTACCATTTTCTTTTTTTGCGGCGTCTTATGTTAATGTGACAATCTTATTGGTCTGAGTGAAAATGTGAATTCTGTCCGTGTGAAATTCGTAGGAGAGAGTTGAGGTCATTTGTAGGTCGAAATTTCAAATCTGCAAAAACGTGTTTAACTTTTGTAAAAACAAGTTGAACTTTCAGAGTTTCCGCTCTTAGAGATTCCACGAGGGGTCGAGGTTGGAACTCGCAATTTAGGAAAAAACGTTATGAATATGCCTTTAATTCATTCATACCTTTAAGGAAATGGAATCTGAAGAAGAAGAGATAAGTGATGAGTGAGTTTTTAAAACCTGTTACATCTGGTGTTCAGAAATGTGAAAGTTGCCTGTCCCTTCAGAAAAGAAAAGAAACAGACGTGGGATGAAATCAAACAGGACTTTTCATTTTCTTAAAATGTTCTGTTTTTATATGTGAAATTGTCTTTTTGTTGGAACGAACAAAAGGAGTTTATAATATGCAGTAATTTAGTGTTGAAACTCTCCGCAGTAGTTTGGGTGGAAACACACACTCGAGGATTCACGAGGGAATAATTGGATGTTTTTTTGGGAAAAATGCAGTTATTTATTCTTTCAGGGTTAAAGGAGAAGATTCACATCACTAATGTCTGTGTGGAGGAGCCAGTGTAAAGTTACAGCTAGCTTAGCTTAGCATGAGAATTTGAGAATATTTAAAGATGGACAGCTTCCCAAAAAGTGCACGTTAAGTAATTTTTTCTCAAAGATGGTTTTTGTTATTTTTAGGAAGTGGGAGGAAGAGGAGCTGCTTCGTCCATCTTCATTTACACAGTATGGATTATACGCAGTGATGGAAACAGCCTGTTGTCACAAAATCCTCCAGCTTCTTGGCAATGAGAAAAGTTAATTTCCGCCCCGAGTGGTCGAAACATTGCAGGAGGAAGTTTTTGTCGGATGTGACGACAGAAACCATCCGCAGCTCTGGTTTTATACTAATTAGTCAGAATTTGACCTTTGGATAAAACCAGACGAGCTGTTTCACCCTGTTTCTAGTCTTTATGCTAAGCTAACTAGCTGCTGGCTGTAGCGTCATATTCACCAAACAGACATTAGTATGGACTTTCTCCTCCACATCTCAGTAAGGACACAAATTAGCACATTTCCCCAATTTGTCCAGAAATGTGAGAATCTCCAGCCAGATGAAACCCGACGTGTGTTTCCGCCCTCGGAGGTTTCGCTGTAATGCAGTAAAGATGTCAGAGTGTCTCTCACCACACGGGAGTGCACTCCTCGTCACCGCTGAAGAAAAAGAAAACGAGGGGAATTCCACAAACTTTTACTTGTTTATTTTTTACGCAGCACTTCCAAAGGTTTGCCAAAAAGAAAAAAATCTCGTTTAATGATAAAGAAAGAAAAGAAAAATAAATTCTCAAGCGAACTTTGATGGAATCCCCTTCACTGAAGAAGCCTCATGTGCCATTGTTACTGTCGTGTTCATGTCCTCAGTGTCCGACACTGATCATTAAGGAACATGCTTCTGTCAGCATCGTGGAGCCAAGGGATGAATTCCATCTGCATGTCGAGCCACTTTGTTATTTATTTGTAAATGTGCTTTTATTTTTCTGACTGAACTGTGAAACCAGGGGAGCTCAGAACTCTTACGCCGATTCAACACTAATTCAACTTCAGATACAAAACATTTGACTGACAGATTGTTCTGATGCCAAAATCAAGAGGCCTTAATTCAGCAAAACTAGATTGTAAAAAGTCATTCCTGACAAGAAAAAGAAAAAAAAAAAAAAATCCAACGAAAGACTCCTTTGACCTGAAAGTCACGAGTGATTCATATATGAAATGTTAAGAAAAAACACTTTTGTACTCATTTTTACAGACTATTTATTAAACTGTGATTTTGTAAGAAATAAAAAAAATATCTAAAACTATCTGTGAGTCTGTCGCATGTGTGAAGATTTGAGCGCCGGCAAAACACGTTGCACAAGATTTATACAAACATGACTTTTATTTATTCGCTCACATTCAGAATTTAGACAAAGCAGAAACGGCCTCGGGGCTCGAGGTTAAGACAAAGCAGCTGTTTTCATGAATCACATGGAAATTTTATGTATTAGACTCAAAAACTGGGGTTTAGGGTCATTTTTAATAACATCAGCGCTTTCACCTTTTCTTCACGGTAAAGTTTTGGATTCTGGAAAATGACGTCGGGGGGAGGGGGGGGGGGGTGAAACTGCTGTAGATTCAGGGTTCAGGTTCGGGGATTAAGAGGCTCATTAAAACATGAGCCATGGGGTCGCCCCCGACCTTCAGGAGAATCAGCAGCAGGAGCACAAAACATCACAAGTTTAAATGATCCACGTGATTTCATGTTGCCTCCGTGAAACTTCATCCTTCATCCATCGACTTAAAACAGACAACAGACTGAAACAGCAGCAGGGTGCAGCACATCACGTAAGGTCGTATTTAAACTGACCCTCTCTCTACAAAGCAAAGAATCATAGGCTGATTGAGGTTATAAGCTGCTAACCTGCAGGGGGGGGGGGGGCAGTAGTTACATTCATGGGGAAAGTAAAGAGCAGGAAGCAGCTTCTTCTAAAAATCTCTTCAGAAATTTCAATATCTTAATCTGTTCATAAATAATCATTATACATCTTTTATGATAAAAAAAGTGTCCGTATGCAGTTACACGACGTGGTGCAGTTAGTGTTTGTCAGGTTCGGAGCTGGATTCTCTGCTCGAGTTCATTCAGGCTCCACATCTGGTTCTCAGGTAAACTCCAAGTCCTCCAGCGTCCACCACAGGTCGAGTGTATTCACTCACACACTCGGAACAGGTGGACAGACGCCACGTGCTGGTAGCGGTTCGGTCCCGGCTGGAAAACCACGTCATCCCTCCGCTCACTCAAGAAGCTCTTTGGCTTGTAAGATTCACAAAGTGGCTGCGGAAGCTTCAAAACCATCCGACCACTTTGAGCAGCAGAGGAGAAAAACAACGAGTTCCCCGTCCCGGTGCCGCGGCCGCTGGGCAGCGTCCGACCGTCAGTTGAGTTTGATGGGCAGGTCCTCTCCGTATTTGCGGAGGAACTTGCTGTGGTTGTGGTCGACGGACCAGAGGGGGGGGAGGTGGCGGGGCTGCATGCTGCTGAGGAAGTGCTGCCTCCAGCGACGCTCCAGGTCCATCAGGCCCTGAAGGCCCAGCCCCGCGTGCGCCTGCACCAGCTTCAGGCCGTGAGGCACGTACGCCTCATTGAAGATCCTTCAGGGGAGAGAGGGGCAGTTAGAGGACGAGTGCAGGTTCTCTTTAAAGGTGACAACAAACTCTGGAATGAAAGTTTTGTTAGAGTGTAAATCTGTGACGACGCAGCCGGAGTGGAAACTCACCTCGTCTCCAAACTGGCAGCGTGCTGCAGTGCCTCGTCGCTCAGCTCCTGCCTCTCGTTCATGTTGAGGAAGCCCCTGATCAGAACCTGCAGCTCGTCTCGCCGCTGCTCCGGCAGCCCGTCTCCCGCGGTGAGCAGAGCCCGAGCGGCCGACCGCACCCGCCGTCGGTCTGAATCCTCCAGCAGGCGAACTCCCTCCTCGCAGCCCTGAGGGGCGGCAAACTCTTCAGCCAGCTGCTGCTTCAGGAAGCCGTCGTGCACGTTGGAAGCGGCGTGGCAGCTGGTGCAGAGCAGCAGGATGTCGTGGGAGTTGTGGTCCTTCATCTCGGTGGGAAAATGTCGCCTGTACTCGTGTGGTACGATGTTTTTCCTGTGTGACCACAGAACAAGTCGTTTTAATCAGAACTGCAGAGTAATAAAGTTTTTCACCAACATGAGACGGATGAGATTAGAAATTTTAATCACTCAGTGTATGAATGTTTTTCTGAACGACGCCGCGAGCAACTAGTAGTGGAAGCTTTTCCAATGTGAGGATTTACTGCTCATTCTTACAAGTTCCTGGACTTGTACTGATTCATTGATAAACACCAACAGTAACAGAGAATCATGTCAAACCTGATGTAGGAATCAGCTTTTCCACAGACGACGCACAGATTCTCCTTGGCGGTCAGATAGTAGTCCTGCTGGGAGTCAGGACGTCCCGACGGCTCAAACAGCAGCTTCACCACAAAAGGATCTTCGCTCTGAAGCACTGAGTCAGAAACAGATCTCATTAGAAGACATTTTTCGATTTTCCAAAGTAGAATGAGAAATATTTTGTTTAGATTTGTAAACATTGCGGCGTACCTCCTATTCCTTTGTCCAGGTACCACTTGGCTTTCTTCTTGTCGCAGGTACACAGAGGCTGACCGTCGGGAGCGTAGAGGAAGCAGTTATCATAGAGAGGAGACTTCCTGTAACACAGACGGAGGAGATTTGGATTCAATTGAACTTACTTTTAATCAGAGGTTGATGAAAACTGTTGATTTTTAGCTGTTGGGAACAGTTGTTTAGTTTTCATTGTGTGTTGTCACCCCCCCTACCTGGCAGAATATCCCACACCCAGCGGTTTCCTCTTGTTGTTCCTTCGAGGGTCTGGGACTTGCTGATCTCCAGACTCTGGGCTTTCATAAGTGGGAGGTTTCCGCGTCCTCCGCCTCTTCTCTTTATCTGCCGCCCTGTCGTCGCCGTCTCCTCGGCCCCTGAAGGGCACGTCCACCAGGCCCTGGCAGCGGGACGCCAACTCGGAGTAGGAGCTCCCGCTGGATGAGTCGGGTCTGGCTTCAGAGTGGAGGCCGAGGAGATGGAGGAAGAGGGCGATGGAAACTTGAGCATCTCTGGCAGCATAAGTCATCTGGGACGAAGAGACGAGAAAGACTTTGATGAAAACTAGAACACTAAAGAAAAAGAGCTAGAGGACATATTTGAGTCTCAGCTGCTTCTGCTACAGAGAAGAAACCAATCAGATGTGCGAGCTGCAGTGATTTTAAAATGTTTTGTCATTGCAGGATGCGTGAAATGGTTTAACCTCTTCAACGCAGCAAAACACTAATTAGAGATCTCTCATGAGACGTGTCCATTTGTTGGTTCATTATGAAATTGTGGCGAATCATATTAGAATATGGCCGGCGACACAATCTAGATCATTGATGTATTTACTGAAGAATTAGATCTGAAAACTTAATTTTAAAAACTCTGTCACACAAAGGACGAGTACCTGCTCCAGCGTCAGTTGATCTGCCTCCCAGTCACTGCAGCGCAGCTCCAGAGATTTATCCAGAGAAACGTTCAACAGATCTGCTGCCAGGGACTTCAGACTGAGTCCATTAGTCACTGCTTGTCTGAAACAAGTGCAAACGAACATTTTGACTTTACATGAATAACTTCTCAGTGTGAAGAACTACAAACAAGAAACCCAAGCTGTACCTCTGTCTCAAGGCCAGGTAGCGCAGGTCGACCGTGCACGTCACGGACAGACCGTAGTCACGCGTCAGACGTTTGCCATCTTCATAGCAACCAACGCCGACTTTCAATATGTGGGGGTCTCTGAGGACTTCCATGAAGCTGAGAGGGAAGTTCTGCTGACCGCTGCGGAACGGCAGCAGCCTCACCAGGACGCACAGACCTGAATACGAGGCCATCTGCAACAGGGAGACCGCCGAGGTGTGGCCCTTCACAGAGACCTGCGACAGAAAACAGCAGCCGGGTCAGACCGGGACACGAGCAGCTTCACCGGTTAGAGAAGGACGACTGAGGAAAACTGATCTTTGAAATTTCATGTTTTTATCAAAGAATGAATGCAAATGCTACAGATATTTTTTTTTTTTTAGCTCAGCTGGGCCATAGAATGTAAAGATGGACGACATGACAGCATCCCCCAAAGTGTTGTGATCGCCCCCTGGTGGCTGTCTGCAGTTTCGTCATAAACCCTGATGGGACAGGCCCGAACTCAACAGTCAAAGAACACGTCACATAGATTTTTCTCGGTCGTTTCAGGTAGTTCTTATCACGCTGATGGTTTGTGTTCACATTTCTGATAAGTTTGGTTGTAATTAGTTAGTTGATGCTATAACAACAGGGTGACAGGTCATGATTGACAGCTGAGACTGACACGTGATTGGTCAGGTCCATGTTTCTGTGGGACTTCGCTAACATGGCTGCATTCCCCAATCGCTACTGCACAGGACGGACTCAAAGTGACGTCAAAGATGGCAGCGTTTGTTTCCAGGATAGTTTTGCTTCATTTCTGGATAGTGGGAGGAAGTGAAGACGTGTCGTCCATCTTTAAATACAATCTAAGGTCGGGACAAACCAAACGTGCAGGATCTACTGAACGAATAATTGCAGGAACTCCAATTGAGAATATTAATATGATTTTGTATTGTTAACTTGTTCCTGTGGGTAACTGTGGCCGCATGCAAAGAACAACAAACAAGTGAAAAACAGCCCGAGCACACGATACCGTACTGAGTCACCCAGGGTGGATTTGTCCTCTTCCCATTTTAAAAACATGCGAACGGTATTTCTTACGCCTTTGGTCTTTACCCATTCACAGTCGAGCCCGAGAACGGGGAACACCGACAGCTCCTTCTGCATCAGCGGCCACAGCTGCTGCCATTCCTCTTCAGAGCTCACCATAACTGGTTTCACCCCCAGCAGGTCTTCTGACGGGATCCGCACAGGAGGCGGCAGTTGTGTGGTCTGACACTCCACAGCCTTGAACTCCTTCTCCCCGGTGGCCTGCGGTTGGATGCATCGACACTTGGCGGCGGCGACCTCCGCTTCCACCGGAGGAGGAGCCTCCACGGGATCGGCCGCCTTCTGGACGGAAGGCAGCCTCTTCCTCTTCGTTCGGTAAACTCGCCATATGAGCAGCCCTCCCAAGGTCGCCCCGAGCACTGTGGTTACGACGGCAGTTAAAGACCCTCGATGAGACATGTCGACTTGTAGTGATTTTTAAAAAACAGGCTGAAAAAGTGCAAAGCAAGGGTCAAAAAGCACGAAAGCAAACTCAGTCTTCAGGGGCCAGATGGTGAGCGGGGTCACAAACTGTTACAGGAAGTGAAGAGATGTGTTACCTCTCCTGTGTCAGTGAGATCCCATGTGAGCCTAGTTGTGTTTCTGTGACCTGGACGGACACTGCATCTCTGGAACACAACAACAACAACAAAAACACACACACCACATATCATCCGGTCAGAAACTGTAGAAACAATCCAACTGTTCGTCTTTGAGTGGGAAGTGTTTTTAAATCCAGACTCAACACGTCACTAAAAACACGGTGACACGGCTTTGAGTGGAATTTGAATGTCGAGGCTTCCGGACACTTGGATGGAGGCATGTCGTGTTTTACTCCGTTTGAAGAATCTATCACTATTTACTTCAATTGTTTTGGATTTGGCTGCAAAGCTGTTTACCCCTGAAACTCCAGATGTGTGTTCTGTGGACTCAAACACTGAATCTGAGTGTGATGCAAAAAGAATCTGCAGATAAACAGAATATGAAACCGCATCATTAAAACACAATTCCTAATTGTCACCATGCATTAGATCCTCAGGAGGAGGAACTTGATGTCACCAGGTGTTTAAAGCGAGATGACAGTGAGATTCACAAACCAGAACAACGCAGGCTAGCATTAGCTTTTACGAACTTAGCTCTCAGGATTTTTGCAGGTGAAGTTAAAATAAAACAAGCTAACGAGATAAAAACCCAGACGTTTTTTCCTTTATACGAAAAACCAGCAGCTCAACACAACACCTGAGCTTCTACGTGTGTGTGTGTGTGTGTGTGTGTGTGTGTGTGTGCGGGTCAGAGTTCACGAGGAGCAACAACAACTAACTCCAGTGTGTTTGTCAGTCAAACGTTAAAGTTGAGCTACCACTTAGCAGCTAGCATTACCCGGGTCAGGAGGCAGAAACTAACCCGGGTTAGCGTCCTCGTTGTTGCTGACGTTTCCTTTAAGGGGGTAGAATGTCCGCGTTCGTTACTCCTGATGACTTCTTCTCGTTACGGTAAAGTTAAACCCTCGTTAGCTCCGGGTTCTAACACCGGAGCTAACTCGCTAACTCGCACCGGGCGGTTAACACGGGACTGACCCGGAAACGCGGACCCACGCAGACACGGTGCTGGTTCGGTTCAGCTGCTCCACGTGTTTTTTAAAAAAAATCTTACCTTTACGGTTTAAAGCAACACGACAGCAGCTGCTCGCGCGTGCACGTTTGTTTCTGTGTGATCAACTGGATCCTGACTTCCTGCTGCATTTATATCGACGGCGGCTGCCACCGGGACGCGGCTCTGTCGGTCAGCGCCCCCTGCAGGAGGGGCGGACTAACAACAACAACAGACTCGTGCACAACAACAGTTTTTGTTGAATCTGAAAATACAACGGGTCATTAGAGCTGCTAGGAAAGATACAGCTTTGATTTTTATAACCTCATTCAGTCTGGGAATAGTCTTAATATAATCTCATATCATAGTTATATCCTACATGTTTATTGTTTAGTGCAAAGTAGTGAATTGTTTCGTGTCAACAGAAAAGCATCACTATCTCTTAAACGCTTCAAATCATTGTTAAAGAAATATCTCTTCCCTTTGGCCTTTTATTTTATTATCATTATGATATTTTGCATATTGATGTTTTGTTTTTACACCTTTTACTTTGTAAAGCACTTTAGCGATCAAGTTGTTTTAAATGTGCAATATAAATAAAGTTGACATCTTCTCACCTGTTACCTTTCCCCTGATATTCATTACATTTAATATACTGTATTATGTGTAAATATAAGTCTATGAAATGCAATAAACATTATTTTTAATCCCTGAACACAAATTCCTCAAATTCTGTCTAAATAATTAGCTCAAGACTCAATCTACAATTAAATAGAACAGAAAAAGTGGTAAATTCTTCTCATTTGAGAGACTGGAACTGAATGTGTATGGTGGTTGATGTTTATATTTTTAATGCACTAATCCTGAGGAGCACTGTTAATCTCATTGTATCCTGTACAATGACAATAAAGCTTTCTATTCTATTCGAATATTGGTCATTTGTAGTGTTATAATTCTACAAAAAAGTTTCTAAATATTTTCTTTTCATATCCAGCTTGTGCCCTGAAGAATGGAACCCGTTACCTCATCAAGGTTAAACAGTTTTACTACTTAACATGTAAAAAAAAACCTTATTTGTTCAAGAACACAGACAACTCTTTCCTCTACCACCATCAATTTATTCAATCTTTTAGCTTCAGTATTTCTCGAAAGAAGTGGAATAAAGTAATGAAATAATTACAAAATGGAAAAATAGATCAGAGAATAGATCGTATTCACAGGTTTGATTAAAAAAAATAACAGGACAGAGAGAAATCCGACAGTGAGAGATAAAATCATCTTCTCTCACTGCAGCTTTCTGCTGACCGTCAGCAGGCTAACGGAGGTCAGGGCAGGTCAGCGTGCAGCGCCTCAGCTACTGCAGCACCACGACTGACTAAACCATGTTGATCAAGGTCACCTGTGAAGTCAAATCATCTACTTTAGTGCTTGTGCAAAATAAAATTTTTGAAATCAACTACTAAAAAAAAAAAAAATAATACAAGAAGTGAAGACATCCTACTGTGTGTTAAATAAAAAAAAAAAGAAAAACAAGCAAGATTGTTATCACACAAAATGAACGACGGGGAGGACAGAGGGAGTAAAATGTTAAGTACTGATGTGTACTAAACTATTAAAAGTACAGGTAAGAGAGGCAACCAGTCGGGCACCACCACCACTGCTAGGTCCACATTGATTGTTGCTGCAATGATACCGTATTTACAGTGAGATGCTTCACATCCAATCACAGGATGCAGTAGACGGCAATAAAGAGATTTTTTCTTCAAAAATAAAACAGTAAAACACAACAGTAAAGCAGCTGTCCCTTCACAAAATCTCTTTACATCACATTAAAAATTAGCACTGCTGTGAGCTGTGTACAGTATAGATTCTTTATAGATATATATATTTTATGTATAATATATAGGGTCATTTCTTGTATACACGAACATAAACTTGTCTCATTGTAGCTAGCCTGTGCCTTTGGCAAGATTACTTACAACTCTTCTGTTAGATTCCAAAGCTATTTAAAATATACTTAATGCATAAAAATAAAGATTTTGGCATTGTCTCACTCCATTCTTCTGCTTGGAAAGTTATTAATGAGAACTTCTCATCTGGAAGCCGAGTTCTCTCAGTGCTGCAGTTCCTCTGCCAGGTGATGGAGGTGTCGTCCTTTCAACAGGGGGCGCTGGGAGCTCGACCAAGCAAAGGAAGGCAGGGGACGGGAGCCGCCACACCTGGGTGGGGGGGTCGGGGGCTGACACGGGGCTGGGTGTGGCTCTGCACAGTGATTCCACAGGGTAATGACGACCTCGAGCTCCACAGCACAAACAAAACAATACAGACGATGCTAATGAAAAGCCTGGGGAGCAGCACCCTTGTTAACAGCAAACGGTTTTGTTTTTTTTAATCTCCCCTCACTGCTGTGCAGAGTTCTGCTCCCTGTTGATTCACCCGTTGCTCTCCGTTATCTGCCAGTTCTTTTCAGCCCTGCTGATATTGTCCGCTGAAGCAGAGATGAAGAGAGGCAGAGGGACTTTCCCCTCTCTTCTGTTGTCAGTTACCCACCTGTGCTCACTTATTGTCCATTACTCTCATCTCGAGCACAATCTTCAGAGCTGAATCTCAAAGGTCTTGTGCAGCTCGGTGGAGAAGGGATTTGTCGGGGAGGGTGTGGTGCGCTGGCGTGAGCGGCCCTCCAAGGCTGCCCACTGGGCCTCAAAGGCATCTTCCAGCGGCTGGGGGGGCGGCTCGGTGGCGAGGGAGGATGGAGCGAGTTGGGAAGGAGGGGCCCAGCTGTCTGCCCCATTAAAGGTCACACTACCATTGGATGACTGGAGGTGTATAGGGTTCATGGTGTGGGGGTGTGGGGGTTTGATGAAGGGGCTGATGTTGCCCACATGCTGGGTGTCATGCTGGGGTGTCGTAGAGGCAGCGACGGGGAACGGCTGGGGTTGCGTGGCTGAGCCGAACACATTAGCCACCATCTGCGAAGGAGTGATGCCGACCACGGGCGCGCCGGGCTGAGGGAATGGCAGCCCGTTGGACATGGGGTAGGAGGCTGGAGCCTGACCATGGAAGGCGAGCTGCCGGGGGGGCAAAATGGGCACGACGGGGGGCAGAGAGGTCATGAAGGGAACAGAAGGAACAGACGCCACAGGAATCTGCACAGGGGCAGTGAACGCCTGGGTGGGAGGCGACGCCGCTGCCATGATCGGATTGGGCAGCGGAACTCGGATGGACTTGGTTACTTCGTCCAACCACCGGTCCGCTTCTGATGGCGTGCGCCTGTGAGACGGTAGGACTGGGGAGGATGGGGGGGGCTCGACTATCACCGGAGTAGGAGATGACCAGTCACCTCCTGTTGTCAGCGAGCACACAGAAAAGAAAACAACAGACACAAAATATTACTGGTACAGTTTACCGTTGAAAAAAGGGGAATTGAACACATTCAAAGTGAGTCACAGTAGGTATAATCAGTTCCTGCTTCCAAAGTACCTGTATTACTTAATTACTAAGGAAGTAAAACAAAGTTCTGCTCCTCATAACTCCAGAACTGAAGTGTGCACTGAATCTATGTGTATCATATCATTGTGTTCAGATTTAGCTCAGTTATGAATCTAAGGTGAGTATGTTTCTCACAAATTGCATCAAGCAGGTGTGAAGAGTTGGAAAGTGCTTAAAACGCCTCAGTGATTTTCAAGTCGCTGCTGCAGCTGCCGACCTCGCTGATAAGAAGGTCAAACCACAATGATTAACCACCGGTTGTTCAGAACAGCAGCATGAACCTGCAGCCTTTGTGTTATGAAGATCAACTTTGACCTCTTTTCAATGTACAATCAGACTTAACCTGTCTAACTTGGTGACATTCAGTTGCTGTATCTCAAAGTCCGTTATGATTCATCCAAAAGGTCAAAATCCCACATTTGTCCTGTCAGTACCAGACTCTCATGCATCCTGTGACGTGCAAACATAACAGTTTAATCTCCCCGTGGAGCTGCTTACCTGGCTGTGCTGAGGCCGGGGCCCCTGCTGGGGTCTTGGCCCAGGGGTTAGTTTCTCGGGCAGGCAGGGCAGGGGGCAGAACTGGGGGGTTAGCAGTAGCAGCAGCAACAGAGAAGGCAGGAGCTGTGCAGTTCACTACAGCAGATAAAAGACAGATGCTAGTACGAAGCAAGCGTGTGTGACGGGCGTCGTGGACACGACTCTTGTTAGACATGCACAATGCTACTGTGTCGTTAATTTGCAGTCTTAACGATTGTTAATCACACATGTAAATTACACGGCACTCACTCTCTCTCTCACTGCAAATTCAATTGCACTCAGTATAATTTAAGTTTATTCATTTCCTATGGAGACAAATTAATCACAAACTCAGCAGAAATGTGGGAAACTGATGAATGGGACTGTTGCCCAGAAAATTTGGCTACAAATAACTTTTGGCCGTCATCTGAAGTGAGCGACTAATCTAAGCTTCATCGTTTCTCTACTAAACGGAGCGGTTCTGTTTGGCAAATGCAAAATGGCTGAGAAGTTGATTACTCTTATTCCAGCTTCTCAGGTCTCTAGACTTTTAAACTAATAGCTGCAGGACACTAAAATGTTTTATAAGCACTTCTGAGCTCGTACAGTGAAATAATTCAAAGCAGCTATAAGATAAAAAACAGAGCAGCAATGAAAAGCATCAGAGGACCGATGCAGACTCGGAGCACGAGGCAAACTGTAATTTGTGAATATGGGCAAAACAAATACAACTTGATTGATTGCCTATGTTGTTGAGTTATTTAGACCACACAGAAACACACACAGACGCCTCTCACACCACACAGCTGCGCAGATGCCCAGTTACACACGTTAGATGTCGAAGGCTAAAAGAGGAGGTTTTACCTGGTGCTACAGGAGACTGTGGGGATGAGGCTGGCTTGGGCATTGGTGCTGAGGAGAAGGGGTCCTCTGGGGGCCCGCTGAATGCTGATGTGATCTGAGTACACAGCGAACTGATGCTGTCGCTTTCACCTTCAACCTCAGCAACTACAGGAGGACACCAGGGAAAGGATAACCGGAGTTAATGGAGGAGAAAATATCACTAACATACGTAAAAGAAAGGACACGACTCATTAGAAGATAGAAAATGGTTGTGTTCTGCGAATGTGTTCATGTTTGATTAGTCAGTAATGCAAAATATATTTCTAAAACCAGACTGAAAAGATAGTTTATTCTGATGTGTAAAGTGATAAAAGAGCTGGAGACACAGATCGTGGGTCAGGATCCCAGACTAACCTGTATTTGTCATGGGGAAGTCGGACTTCCGCTGCATGGTGGAGGGCAGCTCGTTCATACGCAGCGACATCTGTCTTTTGAAGGGAGACGTCTTCTGACTGAGGACTGGGAAGCCTCTGAAGGAGCCCTGCCTGGCGAGAGCCTCAGCTGGTGCATGTCTGCGGGGTATCGCCTGAGCTCCCAGCGCGGGCAAAGAGAGAGGCGGGGAGGACGAGGGAGAGGGTGAACCTCCTCCCTGGTGTGCGGAGGAGTTTGTCACCGAGTTCCCAGAAACATTCACGTCCGTCTCTGCTGTTGGAAAAGAGCAGTGCAACAAAACTCTTAAAATTACCAACATTTTTACAGATGTGAAACCGAGCAGCAATACAATGAATATAAGTTTTACATGCTATTGTCTTTGTATTCACAAAAACACCTCGGTTAAACTGGACAACCATTTTCCCAGATCAGGGAATAACAACACAATAAATACGGACCTTTTTTAGCATCCTGTAGCTGCCGCATGACTTCCTCCCGCTCTGCCGCCTCTGTTGCTGTGGTAACACGAAACGAGCCCTCGCGGGTGAAGGTGGTTCTGTTGGCGTCAAAGGTTGCCGTGACCCCACACTCCTTCTCCCGTTTCTGTTTCCGCTCCAGACAGGCGGCGAACGCACAACCCACAGCGTGACTGAGGCGCTCTCCCTGAAAAGAGACGATGGAAAACAAATCGTAAGTTACTGGAGGAACCACTACAGACCACAACCATCACAGTATGACAGTAATATAATGGTCTCTCCTTCACCCGAGCTCACTAACAATTAATTATTCTATTATAACATGATATAAATCGTAGTTTACTTTAGAGCAACAACTAAATTATTTTAATCATGTTTCAAATCAATCGACAACCAACAGTTCAAACCCCGAAATATTCTATTTATTTTGATACTGAAAGAACAACGTACTTGAAGAGATGAAAACAGAGAATATTTGATTTAATAAACCTTGATAAATTGCTTGATTATAAAAAAATATCAATCAAAATGCTGTTGTACAAAAATATAATAGGGTGGTTAAAAGAATATATGTAAATGTATTTTATTATGTACTGTGTGTGAGCCATCTGTTTGTATTCAAGCTTCACAATGATTTCTCACCGAGTCTTTGATGGCCATGAAACAATGGCAGATCCAGCGCCGCGTGGTGCCGTCCCTGCAGATGTAAGAAAACGCCCTCTCGAAGTTCCGGTCCGGAGCGCAGAACGACACCTTCTCTATTGTCTGGTCTAAAATCAGGTCCTGCAAAGAGAATAACCATTACCTCATTATTAGCAGCTTCGAAGCTGTGGTCAGGGTCAAGTGACTTTCACTCCAGTCTGTTCGAAATGCTGCATGAATGAAGAGTACTTCACTGAGAAGGCTCCGAGGGTGCTTGAATAACACTGAACTACAACGAGCTCCAGAAGCAGCTGTCTGCACCTGAACACGACATAACGCTGAACCTCACGAAATCCTGGATCCTTTTATTGCTTTTAACAACACAACTAAATAAATGCAAACAAAGAACAGAACCAGGACTCAAGGTGAAATACAAGATCCTGGACCGGTTAAAAATATCTTTCCATAAACTACAGCATGTGCTCATATGGTAAAAAACAATCTCATGATCGATTATCACTATATTTTAGTGACAATTGAACAATTAAGTTACGAGGTGTGTGTACACAGAAATGAACACACACCTCAGAAAGACTGGTTCTTTTAACTACGTACACTTAAAATTAGACTCACACACAAAACAATGGCCGTAGTTAGTTACAGGGCATTTAATAACAAAACTTAAACGGATAAATTATGTAGATATAGAAAACACAACAGCCATGTGCCTTCTCTTTTTATTGCTCTTTTGAATTCCTCCTGTTTATAACCTACATCCTCGAGTTTTCTTAAACGTGCTTTGAATGTTTAAACAGACTACATTTGATGCAGTACCAGAACTTTCCAGCAGGTGTCCCTGTGACCTATAATGTGAAGGCGTTAAATCAACTCGTACTTCCTACAGGTGCCGTGAGCACATATTTCCAAAAGGGCCTTTTTCCTTTTTTAGGTCACTAGACCAGACCAGCTTCACCTCCATTATTAACTCAAACAGCTCAGCAGCTTCCAGCTTTAATGCTGCTAAATCCACATGTGCTTCCTCTGGCAGCGCTTTCTGTTTGATCAAGCCTGTGATAAGAGGAACGAAGGGACTTATTACCTTTGTTTTGTCGTCTACAACGCGAAGACCATCTGCCGACACCCACAGCACGGCCCGCACCGGCTTCTTCCCGGCCTGCCAACACACAAAAGGAACAGGAACAAGTTAAGAAACAAAAGAAACCGCTCCAGTATGTCCATATCCTCCAAGATTAGCTCCCTTTGTACCTATTCAACTCTCTCACACACACACACACACACACACACACACACACACACACACACACACACACACACACACACACACACACACACACACACACACACACACACACACACACACACACACATAGAGAGAACACACCTGTAAACAAAGAGAAAGCACCAGGTAAGAGACAAAAGAGGAGACACCAATCAGGATTTGTTTTTTTCTGAGTGCTGTGTCATTCACTAGTTCCCAAAATTGAATCAAAGACACAAAAGGAGATTTGGTGCACAGATGCAGTCGACAGTGGTGGCCACATGGGTTAGAATAACAATAAATTATTTGTGTGTGTGCACCAAAAAGTCACTTTTCATTCATACAAGCTGTTCATTGTTCCGTTCTTGGTTCAAGGAAGAAGGGCTGAACGGAGAGAAGGCACGCCTGTTAATCAAAAAAAAACAACCCACACGCATACATAGAGATACACACACAAACACAGATAAGTGCCCCACCCCACACTAAACCACCCCCACCTGCCCACAGACATGCATCACTGTGTTTGCCTCTCTCCAGACTGATCTCTCGCGTGCATCAGTGTCTGTGTGTGTGTTTCTTCCAGCCTTCAGACGTGATCAAAAGGGTGAAGTGTTACGTGACAGGAGGAAAAAAAATTATATTAATAATAGGAATAATAGAGAGAGAAACACACTCAAGACACACAAAGCAATAACTTACTTTTGCAAAGAATCCTTTGAAGAATTTCCTGTCCTGGAGGGTGGGTGAGAGGGATGGAGGAGACGGAGGGAGGAACAAGGCATGAAAATGTTACCTAGGAAGTCTAAAAATTGACTGGAGCCTACGGGGAGGGATTTGATTTTTGGGTTTCGTTGAGGTGAAGGTGGGTTATGAGCGAGTGAGCAAGTGAGCGAGTGAGTGAGTGAGCGAGTATAGACTGTATATGAAGATGAACAACATGACGGCTCACAAAAGAGAAGCAAATTCATCTGGATGTCTGCAGTATAGATAATAAACCCCATATTCACCATGTAAGCAGATGGGACATGGATCAAATTAAAAAGTCACTTAAAAAGGTACACACTTCAAATTATTGTTTCTCAAAGACGGTTTCTGTCATTTCAGGTGACATTTGTGTTAAAGTTTGATAGTTTTAATTATTTGATGCAAAAAATTGGGGTTAAATGTCGTGATTGACAGCCGAGACTGACTCGCGATTGGTCGATGTATCAGCAAATGACGTTGAAAGCACAAGATGGCAGCAGCTGTATCAAAGATACTTTAGCTTTATTTATTATTATGTTTGTAAAATTGTAGGAAGAGGAGACGCATCATTCATCTTTATACAGAGTTTATGTATAGACTGTACATTTATGTATAGACTGTATATTAAGATTGACAACATGACAGTTCCCAAAAGTGAAGCCAAATCATCTGGATCACCCCCTGGTGGCCGGCTGCTGTAAAGATCATAAACCCCACCTCTTCCACATCAGTGGATTGGACACTGACCAGACTAAAAGTCAGTATATATAAAGTACATATTAAAAAAAAGCTGTTTGTACAATGGGAATAAGAAATGAAATCGTTCATCTTCAAATACAGTCTATGAGTGAGTGAGTGAGTGAGTGAGTGAGTAAGTGAGTGAGTGAGTGAGTAAGTGAGTGAGAGATAATGGATCATGTAGCTCCACATGATTCCAAACTGACAGATGTTTGAATGTGGTCGTTATTGTATTTATGATCACCGTTAGTACTACCACAACACGGGAAGCCAGTAAACCACATTACTGTTTCCCTCTCGATCACCCCGGCAGCAGGAAATGACGCCCTCAAGTTCTTCTGTGACAGAAATCGACAGCAACAAGTCTGCAACACTACAGCAGTACTACCAAGCTGCCTGGACAGAGGAGATAAAGCCTGCAGACCTTCAGGTGTGTGTATCTGCGGAGGGGTTAAACCCATTTTATTCTTTCTCCTCTGATTCCTAGACCGAGATGTGCTCCTTCCATGGGTGTTCAGCAGACAGAAACAGATTCCCACAGGCGGCAGCTTGACCTCTGAGTCTGTTCACTGGTTGGCCAGAATCAGGGTCAAGTTTAGGCCGCCACAACCAGACCCAGCCTGGTGCTAATCCTCCCTTTCACCCCTCGCTCCCTGATTGTTCCTCTCCTCCCCATAAGCTGTGAAAAGGAGTGCCACTCCGCTCCTGTTACTCAGCCGTGGTGGAGACAGCACTCAGAGCACCATGTTAATGCATGATTTAACGTGTTAACCAGCAATGGAGATTCATTCCAAATGAGCTCAGCACTTGATAGTGTGCCAGCGTAGCGTAGAGTAGAGTATGCTCAGCTAGTATTAGTATGCTAGGTGGTTAGGGGGGAAAATATCTATAAGGTTGTGATAACTAGAATGGGAGGTTATGTGAGGGGAGGGGGATTTGAAGGCATTTCTCTGCATTAAAACCTGCTTAAAAAGACAAAAAAAAAAGTGTAACACCAACAAAAAGAACATTATTCGGGTATTAAATAGGTGATGAAACTATAGAAGGGGAAAAAGCTTTGTGGGCAGAAAGAAAAGCTGAGGTTTGAAAGATTAAAGTGAAGCCGACACGTCCAAAACAAAAACAACTGGAGCATGAAACTTACTTTGTACCCAACAAGGGTTTCTGTGTCGATAAATACTAGACCGCATTTTAAAAGACAACCTTAACACACACAGTCAAAACCTTTTGGTGATCGTATCACTGTGATACTACCAGGCTGGTGCCAAGAACAGCATGAGCCACCAGCTGGATGTGCGACATTAAAAGCACACATCTTGTGTAACATCTGTGACAGTCACACCTTACAACATGAGCTACAGATACCTCTAGTCCAAGATAAGAGTGTATGTCATCCTATTACTTTACCCGACACGGTCAGCGCTCAAGCCACCACCCTGCAGGACAGGTGCATGTGAGCTGTTTGGGGTCCGATGCTGATTTGGACCATGACAGTTGATTTCTAAGATGTTATCAAATCCTTATGGCAAAGGAACGTGATTGAGGCCTGATATTTCATGGTTTAATCGTATACTTTGTTGTAAATACAAAAAAAATACCCGTTTTTATCCCGGCACATAAGGCTCATACTTGCCGGGCTCTAATGTTTATGTTTAGTTAGTTCAGGACATGAGCAGACGCGGCTCTGTGTTGAATGAAGACTTTGTTGTGTAGCTTCCTGCCTTTGGTGTTTACACAGGAAATATCTCTAGTGAGGGTGAAAAGGCGTCAGCGACAACTTTGCAAACCATGTGACGCTAGAAGCCTTAATTGAAACGGCCAGGTTACACAAACCACCTGATGAACTCTGATACATGTCAGTGATGCAGCCTGAGGCTACTGGGTGTTGATGTACAAACACAATTGAAATTCTTCCAGCATCATGGTGGGGTGCCTCACCCAGTCAACACAGAGGAAACAACCTTGGTTTCTATGAGCTCCTGAGAAGCAGCTAAAATATTCCCGCTGATGGAACACAGAATACACCACAAACCCTGGGCCAGTGGCCAAATGCAATAGCAGGAAGTGACATCACGATGACAAAAAAAAAAAAAAAGGGCAGTTTGGAGGTTGACGCTACCGCAATGCAGCCTCCTCCTCCTCCTCCTCCACCCGCCTCCATCCTTCCCTCTGAGTCACAGGTCGCAGAGCTGCGAGAAAACTCTCATTACTGTCCCAAAGGCTGCTGAGAAAAACAATGGAGTTGGCTCAGAGCTGGAGTCTTCACACACACACACACACACACACACACACACACACACACACACACACACACACACACACACACACACACACACACACACACACACACACACACACACACACACACACACACACACACACACACACACACACACACACACACACACACACACACCCTCCAGCTCAAGGCACATTTATTTCCCTGTTGTTCCTACTGATGCAGCAGAGAGAATTATCTCTCCGTTGTTCTTCATCTCTCTCGTCTGGCCTGAGAACGCTCGGCCTGATGCTGCCAGATTGTGTTGATGATGTGGCTGCTGTCTGGCAGACGCTAGCTGATTTTCAGGAAACAGCTTCCTTTACTTAGCCCACATGAGACAATGAGAGCCCACAGGTGAGGGCCTGGTTCCAGACAAATGTGGGTTATTAGTTCCTGGAAATAAGAGTTTACACTGGCAGTATTTGTTGCCTGGCAACAGTTAGCTGCAAGAGGGAGGACCTGGGTTCGTCTGGAAGGTTAAGCGCTGACATGGATAAATGGCGTCAGGGGAAGGCGTATTTTTGTGCCAGTGAGTTTTGCTGTGCTATATAAGACAGAGTCAGCCTTCCTGCCAGCTTCCCCTCCGCATGTTAAGAGAAGACATCCCATTAAAATGATGTAAGATGTAAAAACAGAAACCTCATTTGGCCCCAGGCCCCGAACACCATTGATCAAGAATCCATGACTCAAACCTTGTTTTGTTGATCCAAATCACTGTATTATTCTTTTTAAGCAGGTCAATGTAGAGCAACGCGGGATGAAAGTGCGGCATTAACAAACTGCTCTCGTCGGAAAAATCACTGAACTCCAACACTAATTATAATGGAAAGAGAATTAGAGAAATGGAAATGAAAAGTGCAGAGCGACGCAATGCAGCACAACTCTTCTGTTATTCCACTGCTCTCAGCCCCGTTGCTGAATGTTGGTGAATATTAATGTTACAGAATTATGAAATAATGAAAATTATGTAGTTGAAAAACTTTCCCAAAGCCTGGAAATTCTATTTTTATTGTGCGATGGCATCTTGATATAAAGAGTGTGGGATAAGTCAGCAGACTATGAATGAGACAAGAATGCTTAACAGTCACGGATTGCACAACAAGGAAACAAACCTGGGAGGGGATAAGAAAAAAATGTCACGGCCGTACGGAGGACAGGAGGACAGGAGACATGAGGACAGGAGGACAGAAGCACCCGCCTCCTCCTTTTGATTTGGCTCCATTTTATGTGCCTTGTTAAAATGACTGGATCTCAATAAGATCTCACAGCCTCAGGCTCTGTGTCTACACCATGTGACCTCATCAAGCTCCAGAGTGTATGTCCTGCTGTGTGTGTGTGTGTGTGTGTGTGTGCGTGCGTGTGTTTATTAGGCTTGCATGTATGTGTGTATAGTCAGTGTGTTTGTCTGCTGTTTCTATGGGTACACGTCTTCCAGTGTGTGCTGCTGTGTGAACAAATGATTTGCCTGCAAGCCATCTCTGAGTGTGTGTTTTAATTGTGTGTGTGTGTTAATTCTCACACACACACACACACACACAATAATACAACTACAGGTGTCTACAAGTATGTGCATGTTATAAACTTAGTGCTGTATAAGTGTGTGTGTGTGTTGCTGGCATTCATATGAACGTTCACTTTTATTATTATCTCCACCAAGGATTCTACTTTTTGAGAGCACTGAAAAACCAACAAAGTAATTCATGAGTCATGTCTTGAAAACGATGACGTGTAAAACACTAACGGGAGAAGCACGCAAAAGTTGCACCTGATCTTAAAAGTACATACACGCACATGACGCATCAGGTGGACGTTGACTCAGCTCACTGAGTAGAATATGCAGTTCAACTAAAAGGCCCTGAACAGAATCCAAAAGTGTTGATAACAGGAGAAACAGGGTGTGAGCTCTCATTTAATCAGTCATGTCAAATTGAAACTGAACGCTAACTACAGATACTTCAAGCAGGAGTTTCGTAACTATGATACCTGACATGAGGATCCTCCTGAACAGGAATCTCTAATCATACAGTCCCTGGTAACAGACCTGTCGACTCAGATTTGTCTGTGACTTTAGAGAGTCAGCCTCATATATACACACACGACTATATAAACTGGGTGGGGCCTTGGCAAACAACTGACAACATGGAAAAGCGATTGCTCTACAGTTTCTCCCCCTTCCCCTCCCCTGCTCCCCAAACTGGAATTTGCTCCTTTTTGTGCAACTCCGCTGGAATCTGCCGCAGCAGGAAGTACACGCCGGCCTATCTACTCTGGCTGAGAGAGCGTGCTCGGAAAGGAAGAGACGTTTCAGAACAGAGCCCAACGCCCCTGGAGGTTGTGTGTAGGTCATGCTGGGTGGAGACGCTCATTGACAAATGGTAAGAATCAGCCACACTCGGGCCTCTATGTACAGAGACTCCTAGACAGGAATAAACACAGACGAAACACGGAGGAGAATAAAAGTGACAGAAGATAGAGGGCTGTCGTGAAACAGACGTTAGAGAATGTCAGTTGGATTCTGGTTTCAAAGAGAAGGAAATTAATGGAGGAAAAGATTAAAAAAAAAAGAGAGAACAGATAAAGAGGAAGGAGGATGTCTGGTGTTTAACAGCCTCATTCCTGGAAGTACTGTGAAACGTACCGTCTTCAGCCGCTTCACTGCATCCTCGCATATGTGCATCCCCCTGGACTCCTCCACTTCCACATGTCCCAGGTACTGCAGGGTAGAGAGGGGAGAGAGAGAGAGAGAGAGACTAAGTAAAACTGTGACAAACCTTTCCTGTGGCCATCTCTACTCAAGTTTAAGTATGGCTCCCATAATAAACTCTGGAATTAGATTGGGTATTTAAATAAGTCCCCCCCCCCGGTATACTGGCACTGGTGATTTATAAACCTAATTAATTAACATTTTGAGGTCAATCACAGTTCAATTGCTCCCTGGTTAATCCCCATATTTTTGAAAGTGCTAAAAATTGCTATTGAAAATACTGAACACGCCAAAGAACTATGAATAGATGCAACAGAGAGTGAGAGAAACAAAAACATGGAAGGAAGCTGCTCTTTGTGCGTGGTCGACCGGCAGCCTCCTCCTGTGGCTCCGTGTGGACCTAGAAACCTGGCCTGCATCATTGTTTTGGCTCATCACACGCAAATACAGATGAGATCAGATCAGGTATAGTGTCGATTGCAGGAAACTAACCTTCCTGAAATGATTTACAGCAATTACAGTTTAACCTTTCTAGAATCAGTTGTATGTCTAAGGAAAACATATCAAATCTCACAACTGTTGTATTTCAGCTTGTGGCCTTCATCAGGGTCAACCCCATCCTGAAGGACGCTCTTCACACTATGAGTTTGGGTTGTAACTAAGTATTCTTACCTCCACCGAGGACGTAAAAGATGTTTTTCATCTGTGTTTGTTAGGTAGAAGGATTATAGAAAAACTGGAGGCGTGGGGCATGACCCAAAAAAGAATCATTAACTTTAGGTGTGGATCCAGGAATTCATTTTCACTTTCATTAAATGCAAGATAGCAAGCTGATTGTTGATGTCTGTAATAATAATAATACATGGATCATGATGACTATAAATGTGGTTTTATAAGGGGACTGCTGGGCCTTGGCAGAGGTGTGCACTGACAGCCATTAAAGTTACTATTAATTCATCTGCAGATAATTCTCTTGACGAATCAGTTTATCGTTCCGTCTATGCCAGGAAAGATTTTATATACATTTGCCAGCAGTAGCTGAGGAATTTGCAGTGAATGATCGACACCATATTTTTGCTCAAATGAACAATTTCCTGGGGGAAATCCTGTCCTCCAACCACGTTACAACACGGCTGCCTCCCTCCAACACGTCACTCCCTCCCTCCGTCTTAGACTTGAAGCAGCATCACACCCCACGGTCCAGACTTATAACCCTGACCAGCCCAGAAGCCATTGTACATGTGGGGCCGGAGAGGAAGTCCTTACCCTTTCCTTGCACATACACACACAGCAAGTGATGTTGACCGCCGTCTGACACCCCCACCCTCTGTCCAGGCTATTTTAAGAGTGTGACGCCACGACTTTGAGTCACATCACGGTACTGGAAAACACTGTGTATGCACTTATGTTACGTTAAAAACAGAGATGTTCACAGAAACACGTGTTTTAAAGACAAGTGATGTGAGGACGCAGCTGTGGGTAGTGAGGACAGTCAAAGCTGCAGAGCCACTAATAAAGGGATCTGTTAGGAGACGTCACTAAGGTGAGATGCGTAAACCCAGGGGAGGCTTGAAGAGTCACAACAGATGGTTTGTTGTATCTTACTCCTGTTAGTAATTAGCTGGCAGCAACAATCTGGGGGCTGCAACATTCATATTTAATATCCGTGCTCAACAAAAGCAACTCGAACAAATGGAATTAATATCTCCTGAACAGCCTGATGTACACACAGAGGCTAATTAGGATCTTAAACCCATGTTTATTAGTGGGCTGACCCCAGGATCAGTTTAACTGGTAACTAATCCTGCATTGGGCTACATCATGATATTTGTATTAACGTGCTGTAAGTGTGCAATACCAGTTTTGGTGGAAAAACTTGAGATTTTATATTTAATTTAAATCTTTCTGGCCCTGGGGCCAATTTGTCTGGTCTTGAGGACCAGTAGAGTTAACATAGCAAATACAGAAAGACAAAAAGTGCAACATGTGCTTAAATCCACATTCTGTAAACATTTGAAGGAGCAGCTGACGAGGAGCATGTGAGGTCAAGATTACCTGAGGCCTAAAAACAGCAGCCCTGTATTGTTTGAATATTCCGTACAGATTTTGCTGATATGAATCCTCCAGATGTGTTCCAGATGGATTCCAGGAATTAACATATGGTATTGGCCATAAGTCAGTTTCAGTGACAAATTCTGCCAGATTCCATAGAAAGTCTGTGAAAAGAAGCCTTCCATACATATGACTTGTTTCCAGCGTGGGGAAACCTGCAGAAAACAAGCTTACACGAAAACCCACATTCATTTTTATGCAAATAAGTCTACATGGTTTAAACTTACCGAGGACATGCAAGTACACACAAATAAACACAAATGCTGCTTAACATACAAACAAATAACAAGCTTTACACAATCAGCGTTAAAATGTTAAATGTGATCAGTGAAAGACTGGGCCTGTATTAAAGATGCTATTGTAATGGGGGAATCCCCAAGCCACAACATAATTTCCAATTTCCCCCAATCTTTATATCACCACCAGCCCAGATCACCCGCTTCCCCCCCAGCACGACTTTAAAACTCCTCTCTCGCTCCTCTGATCATTACTGTGTAGTGCGGCAGTCGGTGATAATTCTACTGCAACTATCTCAACCCACACACAACTGGGCTCCTCTGAGGCACCTAGAGCAGGAGCGAGGGAGCAGAGCGAGGGGGGGGAGGAGAGACACAGAGGAGTAGCATGGTAGGTTGCATTGGCACAGTGAAAGCCAGTGCAGAGGGAAAAAAAACTGCTGGCGGAGAAGTGTGTGCGGCTGCAGAAGTAATCGTGACAATCTAGACAATCTAAGAAAAAGCTATTTAATTGTTCCTGACAGAGTCTGCGTTTCACTGTCTGATGTAAATACGTAAAGACACGATCTTTAGAGCAGCACAAGAACGGTCAGTGAGCCAGGTTTAGATTTCAAGGTATTCCCCACCGGCTGGTTACAGCGGCAGAGCAGGTTTTACTTTGTTGTTTTGTTGATTTATGTACAACCAGCAATTTAACGGTAGGAAAGAAATCTACAGAACTTTAATGAAACTTCGTTCCTTCAAGGCAATTTGCAAAAAGATAAAGCTCGGAAATAATGAGCACATTTGATGAAAGTAGTAAATTAAAACTCCTAGTTCATCTACACCTTTACAGATGTGTGAAGACAGAGTAGAGCAGTTGCTAAAAGACAAGTGTTTCTTTGAGATCAGCGTAGAGAGACAATGTATGGGGAGCGTTTGGGGGAGGGGAGGTATGTATGAGCACGTGTGTTCAGGGAACATTTGGAAGTCAGCTTAAGAGGAAATTCACAAACTGGCTGAAATGTATGGAAGCTCAATTTGAGGCCAGGAGCCAACACGTTGACACACATGTACACAATCAATCGGAATATTATTGAAGTTTGCAATATCACAAGTCTCGGCTGTCAATCATGACGCTCCACCCTGTTTTTATAGCATTACATAACTAATTCAAACCAACTGATCAGAAACATGAGCACATGAACAAACTTCAGGGTTATTACTTAATTACCCACGTAAAGTGACACACAACAGTGAGTCTTAAGTCTATGTATAGACCTGAACAAAAACAAAACTAAGATCCCACTTAAATCATGACTCATTACAATATCTGTATCCTACAAAGTATGAGCTTTTTTACACATCGCTCAGCCAAGAAATCTTAAGGGAGTAATAAATCCTGCTCTTCACTACCTTCCATTATATTCACACCACTAACCCCCTAAATGCATTTCCAATTCGCCTTTCTTGCTCAAATGAAACACAGGTAATAAAAAAAAATATAACCTGTGCTCCGACTTATGTGTGACACACACTTTGAACAGCCACAGAGTTCATCTGCTGTGAGATAAACATTCCCGTTTCACGACTGTGAAGTTTTCAATTCCCCTTTAGAACCAAGCTAAGGTGAACATTGGACCCTTGTGATGAGAGGAAGCGTGACTTTGTGCTTCTGTTTGCAAATGGGGAAGGTTTTGTTGCCACAATACGGTGAACTCTCCACTTCATCAACTGCAGCACCGCAGGTCGAGCACTAAAGACTGCATGTACAAAGATACTGCATTAGTATTCTACCGAGTTGAGGGACTCGCTCTTCAATGCTCCCAGTTTATTTGTCAAGTATACTGGAGCATTTTTCTTTCATTTTGTGTGTTTAACTTAATGATTCAAGTGGTTCTGAAAGCTCTTGGAGGCCACAAATCAATAGTGCACACAACCCCCCCCCCCTTACTGTGGAAGGATACAGTATATAAATTTGCAACCTAGATAAAATATGTGCTCACACTCTCTGATAGCTTATGATTAATTACAAGCAGTGTCCTTGGGGAGCAAAGCCAACATGAGAGTTTCTCAGGCGTGAGTGTTCTACAGTGAGGTCAGTGTTTGTGTGTTTGTGAAAAATGTGTGATATTTTGTGTATGCAGGTGTGTTTATGTGCGAGGAAACGGGGGGAGGGTCACCTTGACTGCAAAGCTGCATTTGCCGGTGCGGACTGCCTCCTCATCTGTCTGCCACTGGTGCGGCCGACTCGACTCCGGCACGTAGATGTCTTTCTTCCGCCGGAAGCTCTGCCGTAGCTTATTCATTGCTGAGCTCCCTGTGAGGGGAAAGAGATATTTTATTAGAACACATGGTGAAAACTGCAAAGTCATCGGCAGCAAAAAATAAAAAAGGTGCAGAACTGGTGGGAAAGCTGGAGAAACGCCAATAATAGGGCCGTTAAAGACAGTTATTAAGAAGTATTAAAAGTTTCCAAGTCTGGGAAATGTAGCAGTTCATAGTGTCTGTCAACACAGAAATTAATGTCTGTCCCGTCTGTTTGATGATGGATGAGACGCTGGGGATTGTGCAAAAGAACAGTGCTGCAGTGTGTCCTGTTTATTGTCTTTAAACTTGAATCCTTTAGACACAGAAATTAGAGCATAACACAGTAAAGTGTTGTCTCTGAACAGGAGAAACAAATTCTCATTGATGGATATGATTGTGCTGAAGACACCAAAGTGACCGCTGAGATCTTGTCAATGACGATTATTTACCATATAGTTAAACAACACTGAATTATTACAGGTGAGATCGATGGTAAAGACATCTATCTCCCTCTGTGTCAATCTCACCTGTTGCTCCTCCTCTCCTACATCTCTCCCTCTTCATTAACTACAGCTTTCCCTTCCTGAACCTCTGGCTGCCTCAGCTGCTACAGCAGAACTGGTTGATGCCAGGAAATATTTGAAAGTAATTAATTGGAAAACTGGAATGGCACTCAGTAGAGCGCATACCTCCGCCAAGGCCCAACCGTCCCCTAAAATCCAACCAAGCCCCAGCAAGTTGCACACACTCAGATTATTTTCATCAAGTGCAATTGGTGACAAGCCCTAAATCACAAATCTCACAAACAACGAATGTGATGACAAAAATTCCTGGATCTACCCTTTTGTCCAGTTCTGTACCAAAAGTTATTGGGTTCTCTCTTTGCTTATGTGCCATCCTTCCACTAAGTATTGTGAAAATCTGTTCAGTAATGTTTGCATAATCCTGCTGACAAACAATGTGATGGGGCAAAAACTACAGAGGTAACAACAGATAACTTATGAAACACTGGTCCAACTGTTAAGCTTACACATGCTAAATTTCTACATACTCTAGTTATCAGTCCTTTCCGTCGTTGTGCCTCTTCAGGAAGAGCTGAATCGAAGGAGCAAACATTAAGATTCAGAGTTAAAGAATCAAGATTAATGTTGCATGCTTGCGCGAATAGTCGATATTGGCAAGCAGCTATTTTATCAGTCTTCTCTGTAAAGAAAAACGTGCGACAATCCTTCCTCCCACGCACGTTTGTGCATTGAGAGGAGAGAGCACAAGAGAGAGACATGGGCTTAATGCACTTCTATAAACAGACAGCACATGCATGTCTTCTTGGCTTTGGGGGGGGATAATGGGAGGAACAAAAAAGCCAAGGCCCAATTAAAAGTTGCTGATCCAAACTGGAACTGAGAGGTGCATCCATCATAGAGAGACTGGCTCAAGTCTTCTGGAGTAACTCATTAATGGGGACCAGGAGTCATTCAGCCTTGCAACTCTGACTTTTAACACATGAGCAAAGAGCAAACTCCTTGACTAACAAGTTGTAGCCACTAACTTCTTAGCCGATGAGGATCTGGCTGGATTAAAGGTCTTTAATCCATGTGAACTGACTGTCCGCAAACATACACACACACACACAAGAACAAGTAGAAACACAGCAGCGTGCACTCACATGCTCACAGCGATCGCACACATATGCACCGACTTAACTACACAAACACTCGCATGCATGCACGCACATGCACACACACACACTCACAGGACTGAGCTGTCTGTTTGCATAATGCAACCTGTCCTGTGAGCCGCTAATGGCAGGGGGTGTAGAGTGTGTTTGAGGTGAGGCTGTCTTATCTGTCCCTGTCAGGCTCCAGCTCTGTGGGCAGCGACACAATGAAGCACAGAGTCCTGACCTGCTCACCGAAACACACACAAACACATCAAACTTCCTACTGTCACTATAGGAGGAACCCTGGAGGGGACCATGGACTCAGGTAGCATGTTCCAGCACTTTAAACAATATAAAACCTGTTGTTGCCAACATGTGAACTAGGTACGACTCCTAATAGGACAGCTCGTCACTTGGCCAAATGAGTACTAGTGTGGCCAAGCTGGCAAACAAGATGCCAAATTCACGCAGAGATTTTGGCTATAGTTGGTGGATTTTTGTCACCTCTTCCCTAATGAAAGCTATTGTGTGGCCCAGCCGACACCTCTCGTCTCACTCCTGTTATTTGCAGCATAATTCGCAGACGATTATGACCCCTGAGTTATAAAGTAGGTACTAGGTAGAGATATAAATTTGCAAGATGAGCTGTGTGAAATGGGAGCCAGAAACAAGGCCCAATAAGAGCTCAGATGAGTGCAAGCACCTGTGGAATTGAAGCCAAATAAGCTCTTCAGGTGCCAGGATGTAAACACACTCATACCGACTCCGATGTGTGCGTCTGCCATTTAACTGTGCACACGGGCATGTGAGAGGTTTCAGCCTGCAGTAGAATGAAGTGTTTGAAAACAAGACGGCTGAGTGAGGGAGGGAAAGAATATTGCTTCATCCCTCACTCCGGCTCTCCTAACGCACTCGTTTATTTAGGTCATATCATGTTTGGGCTCACTGCGGTGCCAGTGACAGGCTGCATGCTTCCAGCCTGCAGAGTGAAGAGGAGGAGCAGGCGGAAAACAGATTTGTCTGTTGTCAAGCACCTCGTCTTCGGTGCAACAAATAACAGCGTTTGTGTCAAGTGTGCTCTATATACGCATTTTTGAGTAAATATTATAACATTGAATCCACTCATCATATTGTCACCAGACACAAGACACCACCCACTGTGCTGGTGTTTTTTTTAAACACATCTTTACTACGTTATGTATTTTTTGTCAACAATGACTTTTGGGAGAGAAGGGGTCGTTCAGGAAAACTCAAGTTCAGAACCGAGCACTTTGAATCTATCCCAGGGACAAACAGATGCAGGAAACTATTATTCTGAGATAATAGGGTGTTTTTTTTGGTCTCACAGGCAGATGTAAGTCATTAATGTCCCATATATTTTGCCTCAACTCACAGCGCCTTACTAAACTCACCTTCTAAATCACTTAACACTGTAAGCTGCCAGCTTACAACCCACACACCTCCTCTCCTGACTACTGCAGTGTCTAAGAGAGACAAATAAGGAGGCAGCAGGAATGTAGGTGAAAGCGCATACATATTCATGTACGTGGGAAAGAGAGCATATCTTCGCTATGTTTGTGTGTAACCGGTGAAGTGTTAGCGCTGAGCCAAACATATGCACCTGATGGACTCGCTGTACAACATGTGTAACCATTAGCAGGAATCTGATGAGTAGTGTTGCCAAACAAACAAGATCGTCAGAATCCCCCAACAACATGTTTCCTCCCACTGAAGATTTTCATCATTTCTATCTGTTATATCCAAACAAGACAAGACAATTTCTAACTTTAAAGGAGATATATTCTGCTCAGATTCAGATTTTGAATTTGGGTTATGACTTTTAAAAGGTTTGAATGCTTTAATGTTCAGAAAACACATCACCTTTTTCAGGCTGTCTATTGCTGCGGCTCCTCTTTTCAGCCTCTGTCTGAAACACTTGGTTTTAGCTCCCGTCTCTTTAAGCCCCCCCCCCAACCGATAAAGCCCAGTCTGCTCTGATTGGTCAACTGGCCCACTCTGTTGTGATTGGTCAACTTCTTCCAGTGCATGTAGGCAATGTCAGGCCTCTGCTCTTGCTTTACCTGGCTGTGTTAGGGGGCGTGTCAGACTAGGTGCTAGGCATTCATTGTGCAAATGTGGGGCATTGTGACATCTTGATAATGCAAAAGTATCAGCTGGACGACCAACAAGGCATTTTTCAGTAGAGGTGTTTTTAAAATGGAGGAGAGGAGCTCCCTGAACCACAGACTTTTTAACTTTGCTGAACTTTTAAATTCACAAAACACCTATATAACACACCAGAGGAAAAGGCATCATATGTCTTCTTTAAGAATGCACTCACAGCAAAGAGTACACCATCCATTATTTACAGCGCTCCTTTGGCTACCTCGTTCTCATCAGGGTGATCGATTTGAACGATTCCATTACAGATCATCTGACTCTAGTCCCCGACCTTGCTTTAGACTTAGACCCTAATCTGACACTGCTCGTTTGGTTTTGTCAAACTCTCACATTGATTCCAAGTGTAAACCCTGCAGCAAAACTCTTTAATGAACCGATCAATTCAAATACTTTGTTAAGCAAATATTCTCTATCGATACTAAAGCAGTGTACAATGTCATACAGCAATGTGAACTCGTCTACAGTTGCAGAGGAGAGTGTGTGTCAACATCAGCAGCCAGGGATTAACCTGTAACAGCAGACTGGTAGGTCAAAAGCAGGTGGAACACATGGTTATTATCCCATGTCAAACACGGAGTTTGTGTATGAAATCAGCATTACCACGAGTATGTGTGTGTGTGTGTGTGTCTGTGTGCGGTGTTGGCAGGTAGGGATGAAGGCCAGAGGGTACAGAGCGCAGAATGAGCAGTGAAGGGAAAAGTCTGGCTGCGTTCGCCTGCTGCAGAGTGCTGGGTTGGGTGGGTGTGGGTCATGTGAGGTGGGTTTAGCACTTTGTTTGGCCAAGATCCAGAGGGAGGAGGGTAAGAAGAGAAGGTGCTAGACTGAGAAGGAGAAGCAACTTCAGATAGAGACGGGGGAGGAGAAGGTAAAGGAAGAGAAAAGTCAAGATTATTGGTAGTACGGACAGAATGAAGTAAAATAATTAGGAAAATAGGAAGAGTGAAAAAGTGAGCAGCTGAAGAAGTTGAAAGGTAGGGTGGAGAAGGCAGCTGTGAAAAATGCATTAGAACATTTTCCCCCAGGTTTGTTCTTACTCCAGACTCATTAAAAATAAGGATGACTTTCCTCAGTGCATTAGCATATCTTCAAAAGTTTTTAACTGGATTAAAAAAAAAATCTAAATCAATGGAACATTATGACCTCAAGGAGGTGACTCAAAGCTACAGGAAAACAGACAGCAATAGTTTCTGACCTAATACATCAGAGTTTACAAACGTCACAGGCATTAGTGGCAGAGCAAAGAATTATATACTTTGAAGCAAAGCAGGCAAATAACAGCTCAATACAAATCTAAAAAAATGAATAAAAGATTTATTTTTCTGCCTCTTCAACCGCAAACCTCTTGTTATTCTCAAACAGTAATGTTTTCAAAGGTGAAACTTTCCTTCCAAAAACTAATATCACAGTATAACATAAGTATAACTATTTTTGGCTCGTTTATTTAAAGGCAGAGGCTGCACGACAGGGAAAATAATCATAGATCAGAAATAGAAATGAGCCTCACTTTAAGCCTAGAAATACGTTTGTCTAAATCATGGCAGAAGGGAGCCGAATGTCCAAGAGTCAACTTCTACAAAACTACAATAGTTTGGGCAGTTTTTAAGAGAAACAAGACCGAGAGGCATGGAGAGGGGGATTAGGAAAGGGACAGGGAACTGTAGAGAAAAGGGGTCGGTGGGGAGGTGAAGGCTTTGGTGTAGGAAAGCAGGATCTGAACCCAGTTGGAGCTGTCACAGCTCCTGTAGTCGGGTACCATGAGGATCTCTGGCTGGGCTCCCACCAGCACTAATGAGGATAATTACACAAGGGCTGTTTATACTCTCTGTGTGTTCATATACACAGAAACAAGTGAAAGTGAAGCACAAAAAGCAGGGAGCTCTCTAGAGACTAACACGCAATATCACCAACGCGTTCACAGGACAATTATAGACATAATAATAATGACTATTTGTATAGCACTTATCTAAACAAGGTTACAAAGTGCTTCACACAAAAGTCCATGGCAAAATGAAGAATCGATTGTAATAAAAGATATTCTGTTTAGTCCAATTTAAAAGCCAAATCATAACATAATAAGGTCGAGACCTTAAGATGGTAGAGGAAACCCAACAGTTCCCACGATGAGCAAGCAACATACGGACATGCAGTGTCAACCATGGGGATAAAGGAGACACGCAAAGGACAAACAGGGAACAAATCTGCAGAAATAGAGGACAACAGTGGGAAAGAATAAGAGTTTTCCCCTCAGTCAGCTGCCTGGGAAGGAGGGTGGGAGTGCTGCTGCTGCTGGCTGTAGATGTAACGGTATTTGAATAATCTCTTCAGGAATGGAAAACTGATTAATCCTTGCAGAAGGATCCGAGGGATGAGTACAGCGGTTGGGTTTCAAAGAAGAGATAGAGGGAGGGAGAGGCTCGGAGAAGTGAGTGAGCTTGACAGCGAGAGAGAGAGGGACAGAAAGGGAGAGAATAGGCAGCAATTCAAGACAAAAAGGGCCCCACTGTCTCCTTTCATGACTTGTCCCACCGCTGTGCCAGCTGATACTCTTCATCCTATTTTATACTGCTCTGCTCAGGGAGTCCCATGTCCTCTGTGCTCAGACTGAGTTTACAGTCTGGAGAGCGCCAATGAGATAGGATGCCTCAATCAAAAAAGGCCTGCCATGGGTAATGCAAAACATGTCTGGCCGGCGTATCTGCTGAGCCCTGTTATCAGGGAGCCGGTCGACTCGAGGTAATAGCGCCTCTGTTCTGCTCCCAAACGGCCATATGAACAGAGAATTTGAAAAATGCTGTTACTGTGGTAATCCAATTTTCCGGGCCCCGGTTTGTGACTTGGCGTGCTTATGTAAAAAAATAAATAAATAAAGAAACCCCACAAGGAGAAAATGAAAGTGTGCAGTGCAGCAAAAAAGAGAAAGCAGGGCACAGTCACACATGTGAAGTGGCGGGGAAACCAAAATGTCAAGGACAAACTGCGTAAGTCAAAGATGAGGTCAAAGCCCAGGACCATCTACTTGGCTAACTTCTACAATAACTGCACAACAAATGAAATTCAACCTTCAACAACCGGATTTGGGAAATTCACAACTGACATGTTAAGCTACAGCTCAGGGCTGCAACTGATTTAATTACAGTCGAATATTGACATTCAATGTTCAAGTGCAGGAGAACAATGTGAGATGGAGCGTCCCTGCAGCTCGTCTCATTAACGCCGAGCCCCAAATGTGATATTTTGGGTCACATGAATCAGTGCAGAATTAATTACTAGTCAGTTTGGCCCAAATTCAACAATGTCAATATTAAACAGGATATATTTAGTAGTGGCAGACTGTCTGGACAAAACAAACAGCTTCATTATTGAACATGTGCAGACAATTTTTTCCACCAACATATCTCATGAGTTGTTTACTCAGAGAATCAAACTTTTGTTTTTTTCCTTTCTCTGGAGCTGTCATTTATGCAATGAATAAAATGAACTGTTCCTGCACTCCACCGACAACAAACTGCCAACAACAAGTAAAGCAACTGTTCATAATTTGTTCAATAGGTTTGTGTTTTCTTATTATCTTTCTCTCTTTCTTTCAGTTCAGTTATTACATCGCAATGCGCTTTTTAGCAAATGCAATACTATCTAAAGTGTTTATTGCAATTGAATCCAAGTCACGATGCAGAAACTAGGATCACACTTGCCTTCATCAATTACTTTAATTCACTTAAACATAAAATCACCAGTACAGGGAGGAAAGGAAATTCACAACTAAAACAGCAGTAATAACAGTGAGTCTAAGCTGGTGGAAAGAAACGCTGTCATTAAACAAGTGCAACTTATCGCCAGCTGCTCCGGCTCAGCGCGCCGCTCCCTGCTTCTTTACACTTTGAATCAACCTCCACAAAATAGTAGGAATTACTTTATTCGATAGGTAAAACCTGTGTCTGTGCACAGATCCACAGACACTACGAGACACAAATCATGAAAAGATGGAAAGAGCTTTACTAGCAAACGTTAGCTACAAACGGAACCAATAAAAATAATGAAATGGGAATGTCAGCAGGACAATGAGCCAGTATTTTTATTCCTGAAAAGCATCTATTTTAGGAGGGTCAAAAATGTGCAAGGAGCCGAACAAGCGCCAGAGACAGATTGACCCCCAACTCTGTACAAATGGGTGGTTCTCCACAAAAAGGAAGGAAACGATGGGAATAGCAGTGCTGGCTACTGTTTGCATGGCTCACTCACTCCCTGTCTGCCACTGAATCATTTCAGAGTCCTTCAATCTGTTCCCTGCCCCCAGCAAGACATGATGACCCCCATTTCCTGAGTACACATGACTGACCGAGGTTAGGGTTGAGAGAGAGAAATAAAATAGGGCCCCGACTGCTGCACAGGGGATATTGAGTTGCTCTTAACTCCAGCAACTTCTAAGTGTGTGTGTACATCATTGTATCAGGCTCTTTGTGTGCGATCGTGCTTGTGTATCTAGGAGCAGTCAGGCGTGGTATTAAGGGGTGCCGGACCGACAGCATGTCGACCGGCCAGCAGGCCATTCAACACCGAGAGCCACACATCACTTTGGGCAACAGCTGAGGCCACATTTAAACGGCCAGGGCAGTGCTCTGGCACCGGGGAGTGGCAAATCACTGTCACTGTATCGTCTCCCCCCAGGCGTGCCCGGGCAGTGATTCACAGCCTGAATCAATAGGCAGGGTCTGGCCTGGTTTCCGTCACAGGGCCACAGGGGGCATGGAGATGGCATGCTTAAAATTTATGTTCCATGCATTTGCCCCCAAAGCAGCATGTTTGTGATTGTTTTTCTATACTTCTCGCCAGAGGAGACAGTAAGGCAAATGGAGTGGAGTTTCAATTAAATGAAGAGAGCTGTAAACACTGTAGCCCTGCTGCGGAGAGGTGCTGCTGACTGAAAGCACTCGCCTGGAAGGAGGGGCCTGAGAGCCCCAACTCCATCAATCCAGGTCCCTCTCTGCAGCCAACTGTGGCCGGGAACACATTAGGAATCTCCTCCTGCCATCAGAGGATGTCTTTATAAAGTGGCTGTGACTTTGTACATCGGCTGACCTAAACCAGCCTCATGTTCCTTTCTCTTCAGCTAAGGAGTCAGTATTTTACTTCTTTGTTCAGAAGACATTAGTGTCACGCAAACTGCGGAACAGAGGACTAACATCCTCGCAGGCGGTCACTCAGACTGAGCTACAATGATACGTCTCCGTCTCCAGAAGTAAACCCTGCATGGAAACTTTGAGTAAACCTCGGAGCAAAAGAGCTACTCATGGAAACCGTGTTTACTTTTTCCCCTTGACATCACTTGCATTACACACACACACACACACACACACACACACACACACTCAGCAGCAGCAGAGAGAACACACAAGCAGAAATGGAGACAGACTTTCATAAACTAACACCTGACGTTCACCAAAATATACACTTTAAAAAGACAATACTCATGAAAAACATTCTCTTTGAAACACTGACACACAATTATACACAGATAACAACAGCTTCTCAAGGCATAATGGCTCTAGTGTCATTACAAAACCTACAAAAATGTGTATAAATCAGAGGAAATACTACACATGGTAATTCTGTCCAAGCTGACCTGAGGAAACACAGCCGATGTTACATATATACCAGGCCTCAGAATTGAGCTGTAAATACATCTATAAATCTATAAATCTATAAATCCGACTTATGGTTAAATCACATCAAAAGGCCGGCATTAGCACATTTATAGTCTGACAGGAAAAACGCGGATCTAAGATAACAGTCTATATCCTCTGGGAATTAATATACTCATATAAAACGGTAAACTAAATAAGCAGAGCCCCTGTTGCCTCGAACAGATAGATGATCTTCCTGGATCAGAATTCCTTCTGTGATTTTGTGAACTGTAAGAACCTGAGCCCAGATGGATTAGTCAGACTGACACAATCTGAGAATTGTGGTTTAAGACCCATGTGTCAACATTCACTTTACAATCGCCCACAAAGAATGTCGAGCTTAAACCTCTGTTGTGGTCAAGTCCAGCTGAGGATTTAACCACAAACACACAGAATGACTGTGTTACATCACATCCAACACAGATACACATACACACATACACACACACACACACAGTTTCTGTCAGGTTTAAGAGGTCTTGTTGTAGCAGTGTGAGCCAGTTAGCATGCGTGGCACAGACAGGCATCAGAGTGCACTTCGTTCAGAGCTGCTGATTCAGAAGAGAAAAATAAAATACCACGGATAATGTTATCAAGAGGAGAGCGATGTGTTTAAGTCAGTCTGTGGAAAGTTTCGTGTGTGGTTGTTGCCTTGGCGATCACAAGTCAAAGATCCTCCTCTGCACCAGCAGCACAGTCATCTCTGATTTAACCACAGCAGGGCAAGTGACAAGTCTATAGCTGGGTTTTTGAAACACACGTCACGCCGACAGTGACAGCAGTAATGACACTGTCAGCAGTTAATTACCTCGTCTGTGGCGCAGTCTAATTTGTCCAGCCACAATTTCATAACAAACCGAAAAGATTTTACACTCCTACGACGTCAAAGGTCTCCAATGTGGTGTTTTGAGCCGTTGCTCTAGCAACTCTCCCCCAGGCAACCTTAGCTACCCACGTGAGCTGTCAGTCTCCTCACTTAATGTATGTTGACTGACATATCAGTTACTCCACATGGGGAGCTGGTATTTAGTAGAAGGATATTCTTTTTGAATATGGGCCAATTTTTAAACTGTACTTCAGATTGCATTAGATGAGACTATTTTATTGCACCGTGTGATTTCATGGCCTTACTCCAGTCACATCATCAACCCAAACAAAGGTTTCAGATGTGGTTGGATGAGTATTCATCATGGAGCCTGTCACCATTGTGGACCAATGCTGTAATTGGGCAGTTCCAGTATTGGTTGGTCAAAAGTGAGAGCTTGGCCCAGCTCCTGAGCATTTCCTCAAATTTAAATTAAATACTTTTATAAACTTGAAGTCAAATCGACCTCTATACATATACAAAACAGATAATAGTATTTTTTCATTTTACTATTTTAAGGTTGATGAGAGGAACAGGTATTACTTGATTGATGAGACACTAGAAATGGTTTCCTAGGTCATAGAGGAGTCATTGAGGAGTCATTGAACAGAGGAGAGCATCCTAAGCAATCAGCCTTGAGCTTGATGAAACTGCAGATATTCCCCTGCTTACTCAGGTTCATCTGCACAACAGGTATAACCTGTACTTCTAGTCACATACCCTGTTCAACAGACCAGACTTTTTTAAATCTGAGGTTCTCCTGCAGGTAGTCACAGATGCCAGTAAAGGCATGACACTACCGACAATATATTTATTAAGGGCACGTTTTTTGTTTTACTCAAGATGCCCTAGATACCCTCCCACACTGAGTCAGTAATCTCTACAACATTCCTTATCTTATTCTGTTCTAGTTTCATCCAGATAACTGTTTATTGAAGGGCTGGTTTCCAGTTCATCATTTTACTATTTCGTGTTAGTACGTTTTTAAGAAAGAAATGTACACGCACTTACTTGATGTTTTTTAAAACACAGTGCTTGTAAATTGTGTTGTCAAGCAGCTGACCATTGCTGCGGCTTGTGCCGCCTACTAGCTGACACATCAAATGATGTGAAACTCATGGCAACCTTCCAGAACCACCTCCAGGAACTACTTGTACTTCCATCACATTGCAAACCAGGCTGCACCACTGAAGGCGGCTGATTAGTTCTTAATAGTTACGGGTTTATGTTCTTTCTATGATACTGTTGTTTACCACTGGTGACATAATAATGTAAGTGGTTATATTTACAGCAACCTAATGCCAATGCTAACTTCTTTTTGACTTGATGTTTACATCATAATTGACACCCTAAGATGCATTGTGGATTCAGATAAGACTCCTCTCCCTCGATGCTTCTATTCAGTCTCCCACAGGACCTTGATAAACCCCGTTCACCGTCCATCTTGTCATTAACATTCATATCTATAAAACAAGGAGCATTACTTTCTGACAGTGGCACCGACCCTGGGCTCCTGTATTTTATTTGGGACCACATGTTTGTGTTTTACCCAATGACTTTGACTCTAAAGAAGCTTATAGGAAACTCACCTGACTGGCCATGTTAGCTGAGGCTTCAAATACTCAGTTTATGAAAACTAATTGATATTAAATGTTGTGAGTGTTACATAATCACAAATTTGAGTTAATTTAGGCATCAAAGACAAATCATAGAGGAAGAAAAATTATCCAGTGATCAGAGCCAATTAACTTACTCCCCAAAAGAAGGTCTGAGCCAATCCTGCAGGAATTAAACTTTGTGGGCTTGCACTTTCTGTTGTACGCATGGTACTAATACAGCAGGGGAGAGTTAAATCATGCTGTCAGTGGTGGTTAGCAGACCCTTTAGAATACGCTTTTATGTGCCATCTATCCTGGCAAATGTTTTGGGATGAGTAAAATCTGATGTTTTTTTGTCTTCATCATCATTACTGCCCCGTCTCTTGGTAACCAAAGAATATTAAACTGAGAGGAACATTTTACAGTAGCACTATGTTAGTGAGTAGAGAATGAGCCTGTGTCTGTGGGCTGAAATAAAAACAACAGAGCTCAGGAAAGATGTGGATGGAAGACACAAGAAGGAGGTTAAAAAAACAATCCCTCATCCTTTAATCATAAAGACCATAATTTTAGTCCCACATTGCTTAATAATAAGGATAATTTCAGCTGTGTGTTCACAGGACTGGAAATAGTCAATACTTTACACAAATCATAAAAAATACCTTGCAACTAGCAGGGACTACTTTAAAATAACTTGTAACCTAACAGTTTGTGTGGAGAAAAAGATTTAAGACAGCTATCTGAATATGTGGTAGCAAGGAATGCCCCGCAGTGAGGAATTGTGTCACTAGTGTGGTCAGGTCACTGTGTTCGCTGAGTGATGAAGGCCTGTCACTCTTCACTGCTCTCCCAATCATAATCTAGGGATGGCTGCAGGGGAAATGTAGTCTGCTGGGCCTTTAAACACGGAACTGCTGACTTCTGACATTCATACGCACGTTTGACACGTTGTGAAGCATCACATACACACTCGAGATCGTGCGTGTCACAGGGCGGAAGCTGAGAGGGTATCACACAGACAGTGACAGGGAGTTAAAGGCAGAAAGAAAGAGACATACAAAAGGGGTGACAGTGTGAAAGAGATTTGTATAAGTGGGTGAATGAAATCCTGAATAAGAATAAAAGACGGGAATGACTGAGGAGGACGGGGGAGAGAATGAGAACAACTGATTACATAGAAAAATACTGGTTGAAGAATCGATATCACACAGAGAACCCACTCCATGGTCCCAGCTGCTGAGTCAATAATACGGCTTTTCATCGCAACAACACAACGGGTAAATAGCAACACAGTGCCACTGGTCAGTGTATGAGAGTGTGTGTCAGTAGCAGTATTTGTCTAGCAGCAGGAGTGATGAGAGGATGGAGTAGAACAGGAACTTCCTGCTGAGTGAACAGACATGCAATAGCTACACTGCCCCTCTGACCAGGCCAAGACACACACACACACACACACACACACACACACACACACACACACACACACACACACACACACACACACACACACACACACACACACACACACACACACACACACACACACACACACACACACACACACACACACACACACCTTTGTGAGGACGCTTCCCATATATTGTATTCGCTCACCGCTAAAACTATACCATCACAACTAAATGCCTTGCCCTTGCACAAAACATAACCGTAACCTAATTCTAAGTCTAACCACCAAAGGGAATGAGAGTTCGACAGTAATGTGAGTCTGCATGACGCAAGGTGGGATGTACTGACGTCAGGAATCAGCCAACCGAACTGGTCTTGTGAGCATGAATGTAAATGGAGCTGTAGCATTCAGGGCAGCTGTTGAGCTTCTCTTGCTCATTTCAGGAATTCTTTCCACGTACCTGAGCCTCTTTCTTTCTGTCCTGGTTGAGCTATTCGTCTAGCCAAGGATGACTGCAGAATACCAAGTTACACAACATATTAAAATACAAACTGCTGGAGCGACCTGGCTATTTACCCTGCAGGTTTATAGAGCACGACTTACTTTCTAGAGAATTCTCCTGAGACTACGCTGTGTTCCTTCGAAGTACTGCCTGAAGCCTTAATGACCAGAATTGTGTTGTGTGGTTAAATTACATTGGTGAACACAGCACTGTTTTATGACAGGGAAGGTTTCATTCTCTGACAATTTTAAAGTATAGGGAAATACTTCTGGACATGTCGGGGGTTATTTCTGGGAAACTTTCCTATGTGAAGTTGTACTTTGTTCTCCAGGAACGTGAGTCAAACTGAGATTATATCATTTCACTTTTCACTCCATAACACAGTGATTCTAACCTCATAGACACTGTTGTTTATGTAAGCAAAAGTCTCTAAATGGCAAGCAACCAATTCCATGGAGAACTTTAATGCCAGTGCCAACCACTGATTCAGCAGCCATGGTAGAATCCTTCTTTTAGTCCAAAAAAAAAAACCTTGGACAGCTTATTTGTAAAAGAGTCCAAAGTACAAGGCTGTAATAAGAACATAACAAGTGATGTCACCACGTCCACTCACACGGCAAAGCAGCCAGGCGATCAAGCTCTTTCTCTGCAGACACAGATGAAACTCGGGCAGGCCATTTTATATTTCAGGACTACAGTAACGTCAAGCCTTTCCTCTCCTTGCCTAAAGACTGGGTCAGGGCAGGGAAGAAGACAGATGAACAGGCGAGTAGGCAGAGAATGGAAAATTACCAGGGCTCCACAAGCAGCTGGCCACCTTTGATCAGTCAGAGCCCAGGCACCAATTACTGTGGGATAATCGGTATCCCTCAGAGGCCTGACGAGCTGCAGGCACTGTGGGCACAACGGGTCAGTGACCAGCAGGCAAAGGCCTGGTCAACAAGGCTTGGGGAGCCAAAAGCCGACAGTTCCCCTCGCTGAAATGCTGCATGAAGGCAGCCAAACAGACAGGCAGCACAGCGAAGCCATTGTTCCCCTCCTGTCGACTCAGCACAGTGGCACTCTCACAAGCCTGACATCCTCTCCGCAGACCGCTCGGTGGAGGAGGAATGGTGCAATGGTGTGGGGTGTGTGAACCTGCTGCCGCACATGTTTCTGCTTCTTCCACATACTTTCCCCGGTCTGTGCAATCCAAAATACACAGAGCAAATGTGCACACACACATGCTGCGCACACACCTGTCCCTATAGCCCCGTGGAGAACAAAAAGCTGCAGTGCTCAAGGCTGCACAGTGATGCAACACACAGGGAAACGTGTTCATCACCGCCCCATTGCACAGATAACCCTTTACCACTCAGGAACAAGGCTTCGACTACCTGTCCCGGACTAACTTCACATTATCTGAGGAGGAATGTGGATTGAAAAAGCTAAATAAACCAAACTGTGTGACCTCTACAACATGCAAGTGTTACATTTTTCCAACAGCCCTTGTGCTTCACACAAGTGCAAACTACCAACAGATTTATAAAGAAAACTTCACCTCTCCACCTGAGGCAGACCACTTTATTCAGCCCATTAATAATTGACATCTTTCCTGTGCTGGGGAACATTCATCATCGATCAGACCAGGCTACATTGTTTGCTGCTGTGTCAATCCTCCCTCCATTGTCAACAATTCAGACGTGAAACAATACATAGACTGCGCCAACAATAACTGTTCAGTCACTGCTTCAGTAAGAAAATAACTCAAATACAACATGGAACTCGAATCTGAATCTTTTGCCTACTTGTATCATGCAGTTATCTAACAGAAACACAACAGTAGCCAGTGGACTTTGGATCAGACACACTGCAGTTACACAACAGCCAGTACCGGTCCAAGTAAACCCGTGTGGGTCGGAAGGAGCTTCCCTGTACAACATGAGTCAGCTGAAGAGTCTGATCTCAGAGCAGTGAGGCCCAGAGAGATGAGAGACGTACCCGAGCTGTTTTTTGGTGCCATTTTGGTTAAAGACACATTTCATTGACATCTTTTCTAGATTAAGCCAACTTTAAACACCTTGATATCAAAGCTGTACTTCATTTGAGACATTATTTGCTCAGAAAAAAATTCTTGAAAACCATTTTCACATTAACAAAATAGCCAAAACCACTTAAATGCAATATTCTGGTTTAAGTCAGTCAAACCTTATCAAAGAAAATATAAACATCTGACCAATCATTCTATAAGATGCTACGTACACAAATCTGTCACAACATCATAATGATTATTCATCTACATAACAAAAGAGTTATGTAGATGTAAACTGTTACTTTACATTTAACTAAACTTATACTACATGTGTAAAATACAACAATAAAGCCAGTTTACTTTGTATAGTTATGCTTGTAAAAAAACAGAAGCTCTTTACTTCCAAGAAGCAAAAGTAATTATAAAAGATTCTGTACAAATGTGCATACAGAGCATGTTTCAGGCTTAGGCACTGTGCTGTCTGGGGCTGGGCTTGAAATGCTTCTCTCACATATTGCAAGCAAGTAATTATTTTCTTTTTGACATTTTGTGAAGTCATATTCTTTTAATTGCTGCACCCGAGAACCACTGTTGTGGGAACTGGCAAACCGGTGCCACGGCAACGTTGATACACGACCAGTGTGACGATGGCAGGCGGGGGCCAAGAAAGACTGGGACTATACTACAGATTAGTCAAAACTATACTGGACGCAGGACTGTCTGTCACTGTAGTCAAGGAAATGGAAATTGTGCGCAGTATGTGAAGGAATGGTCTCACTATGGAAAGGGAGTCATTAGATATAAACACAGACACACGTGCATCACTTAGTGTTGAGACAGGGAGTTATTATACCAACCACAGAGTGAGATGTTAACAACAGTGTATAGAGCGGAAATGAGAGGTGCGATACACCAAGGTGGTTTTATAAAGCCACTACCAAAGTCTGTTGTTGCACCCACATTACAAAATGTCTATTAAGTTGTACTACAGCTTTCTACACACAGGTCAGAAATAGTTTACTACATTTCAAGATAGAAGTCATATTGAGTGATAAAACTCATGGACACATTAATTACACTGATAACTATTGGTGTCAATAACAGTGCAGCCGAGAGGCCATACGGGGAAGATCTAAAAGACGAGGGACAGGTGGGAAACTCTTTACATGCAAGTCAAACTACTCAAATAAAAAAAAAACATGCAACTGCAGCAGCATGCTTAAAATGTCCTTAATCCTTATTCCCTATTTGTGTCTTTTGGGTCAATCTTATTGTTTTGTTTTATAAATAGATCTTTGTAAAGGCAAAAACACACCTCAGCCAAAAGGTTTACACAATCAAGCTCCCTGACTGGCACCAGTAACTGGTACAAAGTTCTGACCCAGGGAGAAACTCCACTGGTCGCTCTGTCCTGGGTCACTCGTAATTAAAGCAGAGATCAGAGGGCTGAATAAAGCATGAGCTTTTCCAGTCCAGGAGGCTCAGGTATCGCTCCATACAGGGCCCCAGTGAGACAAAAGGAGTCCCTGAGCCCCATGGCATACCCGGGGAGGAGTGATACAGACGCAAACCTGAAAGGCAACTCCTTGCATACAGTGACGTACCCCCCCCCACACAGTCCTCCCGGCTATAATCCACAGTTTAAACAGCCAGGGCAAAATGAGGAGCTCAATGCCCCTTGGATCTAATTAAGAGCTACAGATATTGTCCCAAATGGGGACACTCAGAAGAACCATGTCCAAAGCAATAAAACACCAAGCAACACCCAGCCTTACACTGTGGGTTTTTATATTCGAAGTGACTGCTGACAAAGCCAAATACTGCAGGGTTTGTAGAAAACTGGGCGAGTGGATGCATTTTAGAGATGTAACCGTTCTTCACAAATAATAGGAGCATGCGTTATTGTCAAAAACAATAAGTGTCTTTCCTCGGGTAAATAAAATGATAATAATCAAATTACAACAGGTAGATTATGGGCTGGACAAGTGCAAACTCCATGTACCATAGAAAGATTTCTTACACGTGTTTATTTACATTAAGTGATAAAATATGTGCTCGAATATGAATGGTGTAAATGTTATATGGTTGCTATGGTTATAGTGGTAGCTACTACTGTGTGAGAAAAAAGATCTGGGCAATTTCAAACTTCTCAAGGAACAACGCATGGAACTATAAATCTAGAAATTTACAGGACTGATATCTATAAGTTTGTGAAATGTGTTGCTGCTTGGTTGGGTTGATGGGAACTGTTGGTCCTTGGTGGAGGTATGTACTCTACTGGGTGACCTTCTCGTAGTATATTTGGATTTGTTTTTTAATCAGTTTGAGGAGCACATCATTTACTGATTCCCTTTCAGAAAGTTGTTTAGCATTTTAAACCCTTTGCTGTTTGATTAGTACTTGTATATAATCCTTCCTCAGAGTCTGGGAGAAACAGCATTTTGACTCTATGTGTCTTGTACATAAGGCAGAATTGACGGTATATGTGCACCAATAACAACAGTGTAAGTGTGTCCTTCGGCCACAGAGGGTCACACACTTACGCCGTTGCTTACCAACAAACACATCAACGTAACAAGCTCCAACAAACTCTGCGGTTCCACACAACCTATTTCAGGCTACTTATGTTGAAACGGGGTCAGCTGCACATTTGAGATCCTGATTGTAAAACCTCCCCTCGAGTCAGATCTTCTCAGAGTGTCCCTGCTGGATCCGGTCCCAATCAGCTCAGGATATGGAGCTGTGTGCATGTGGAAGTGCAGATGGGGGATGGCCTTCCATGTAATGATGCAGAGGTACCACTTTCCACATGGACATATATGTTAATGATGCTGACAACATTTGTCCTCTGATCCCTTGGGCACCATCCATTTTACAGGTCAATTGTGAGTAAAAAAAATCTCCTGAGTGCAGCTATACCCAAAAGCCCACATTGTTTGTTTGTGAGTGTCAACAAGTTTGTTAACAAATGATTGACAAGTCTGAATTCTTTGACATTACCCCCCCACATTCAATATCACTCTGAACTTAGGAGAGAAACAATTTTTTGCACCTGAGTTTTTCGTTTCCTTTATCTCACCTTCCCACACGAGTTAAACCGAGAGAGGGAAAACATTTTAAACAATTTATGAAATCAAACCCAATATGCTCGGTATGCCCACATTTCTAGAGCGCTGTGATGTTTGACGACACTATCAGGCAGCACATTCAAAAGGCCCGCATCTGTACTGCAAGTAGGGAGGATTAACATGATGAATAAACAGCACAGGTGAGACAAGACACTGGCTACAGACAATCTGCCCTTTATCCAGACTGTTTGATGTTGAAAAGAAGAACAGACACACGGAGGCATCTCTCCCATTCCTGTCATCTCGTATCTATTCAGCTACCACTGCACTGAAAGCTAAGCTGACATTGATGCTCATTATGCTTTCACCGTAAGCAGCAAGAAGCTCGACTATCTCGCGACTATCAGGGGACAAAAGTGAAGCCCTTTGATTGCTCCGTCATCGCACTGACAGTTTATCTCCCCGGTGTTGCATCACCACTCAGCATTCACATGTACCGCTCACTGCCAAGAAATAAACGCCTATCTTTGGAGAGCAGGGCGAACTGCTGAAAGCAACATCAGTTTCTCCAAAGTCTGAATCCCAATGCTTTGGACTTGCTCGTGGGGTTCTCCCCCCCCCCTCTCTCTCTCTCTCAAAAAACAGCTGACAAACTTGCACAGTGGGTTTGGTGGCAGAGAGCCAATCCTATGGCCCTCATTCTGAGAGATGAACTAAACCATGAGTTACTTCGAAAATATGAGGGGAAATAAAATAAAGACACTCCCAATTCACTTGTCTCTCGTTGTATGGGAGGGATCATTAAATTCCTTTCCAGAAGACGTAAACAATTTCCAAATGTGAAGGAAACTCCTGGTACTGACTCCATAAATAGAAACAATAGAGCAAAGCTAAGTCGCCGTTAGAGCTTAAGTAACAAGCTATTTACTCGATTAGTGGATAAACAAAACATGAATCCGCATTGTTTCAAGGGGGTTATAAGTAAAATGCCAAACATTTGTGGGGTTGAGGGTCTCAAATGTTTGGATTTGATGCTTTTCCATGAAGGTCCATTGAATATATTTGGGCTTTGGATTGTTTGGTGGGTAAAATAAGCAATATAAAGACATTATATTGGTCTGTGGGGCATGTTTTACTATTTTTAAAGCAAAACAATGAGCAGTTTTAGTGTTTAATCGTCTCCTTGTCTCTCCACTGACAAAAACAGTAGCATACACATAATGAATCAAATCCACGAAACAATATTGAGGTCATCCAAGTGTGGTCGCTCCCCAACAAACAGGGTGTTTCTGCCCTGATGTGTGAGATGCTGTGTCTGTCATGGAGCCCACCTTAGTGAAGTTGGGGGGGGGGGGGGGGGGGTATAACCTGACCAGTGTCTGATCAGGGACGACAGACCAGAATGTACATCTTCACACTGATGCTGCTTCCAGGCAGTAAACTCTCTCACACAGGCCACACGGTCCTGGGACATGACATTATTACCATTTAAGAGAATGTGAGGCTCCATTATCACATTATCATAAACCAATCCCCAGCGTATTGTGGCTGTGAGTCATAGGTGAGATATGCAGGGTAATCTGACGTCTGGCTGCTGGATGTATGAGCTGTCTGTGTTCTTTAAATTATAGCTCATTTTTAATCAACTTAAAATCAACTGTTAACTGATTAGTCTCTCTCTCTCTCTCTCTCTCTCTCTCTCTCTCTCTCTCTCTCTCTCATGATGTCAACTGAGGGTTAAACAGTGTGAAACCCAGATTAACCCAAAGTTAGTGACAGTCCAGTGCGTCACGTTTCTTCCCAACCTAACCCTTAACCAGGTAAGTTGAGGATCGTTAGCTTCCTATCTGACGTTAGCTAGCTAACCAGCTTGACCCACCTAGCTCGGGCGTCAGGGGCAGAAACAGACCCTCTCCGGCCGCCGCGAGGGGCAGACAGGTCCCCCCGGCTCACACTGGACCCAACCCGGGCACCTAGTCGGGTTAGCGAGCGGGCTAAACGCCATGTAACCCGGGTTTGATGCGAGCTACAGAGCCACGGGGCTAACGTAGCTGCGTGTGCCGCATCCGAGGAGAAAAAAAAAAAAACAACCGGGTGCTAGTGCCGCTTAGCCCGCTGGAGCTAACGTGCTGCAGCGGAGGGGGGGGTGGGTGTGTGGTGGGGGGGAAGCTGGTGGAAGTAGCCGCTCCACGGGGGCCAGCACGTACCTGTCGCGCAGAAGACGCCCCGCTGAAGCCGTCACCTGCGGTATCACGAACCGTGCCGGGCCGGAATAATTCAAATTCCACAGAAAGCGCAGGCAGAGCCGCTCGCAGTCCAATCGCTTCAGTCACCGCCGCTGAATGGCTGCTGCCCCGGGACTCAACCAAACTTCCTCCTTAGCAACGGACCGCCCCCGAGGACGCCCATTGGCCCGCGAGAGCAGATCGGAGGTGATCGATGGACCGCTCGTTCAGCCGGGATCCGAACTTCACTGCGTTTTCTTATCGAATAAAACCATCTGGAATAACATCATGTGAAATTAAAGAGTCATCGAGAGCTGCAGAACACCGATGCCCCTCACTGCCACTGGACTGTTTC